>NC_065560.1:5802646-6102646 GCF_022605725.1 Anthonomus grandis grandis
CACATCTCGTGAGAGTGATCTAATAGTATTTATCAATTTGGACACAGATAACTAACTTTTGTTTATTTTAACCTCAAATTTAATTCGTAACAGGTGTTTCATCAATGCTGCTATTCACCGAATAAGAAATCTAAACGCCAAAGTAAAAAAAAAAACGTTAAAATGTCCACGGAGCGAGCTCCAATAGGTGGTTTAAATTTTGTGCTTCGGCAGCACATTGCAAAGCAACATCAAAATATGGTCTATTTTTTGAACCACCGAGCCTTTAAACCATTAGTCAGGGTGGTTTAAATTTTCGTAGTAATAGAGGAAGCGCTATGGATCAATAATATTGTTGTTTCTCTTTAAACTTTAATGACCCTCTTAATGATTCCATACATAACCTACAAAAAGAAAGCATGTAGGTTAACACATCTCGTGAGAGTTATATAAATATTTTTACCAGCAAAAAGTTAATTCCTTAAGATTCAACTTTAAAGTAACAAATTTTAAGGTTTTAAAATAATGAATACACGCTTACCTAAATAGCCTTCAGTAAGATCATCTTCAAAAAAATGTCAAGGTAGTATTGGGGGCGTTCTTGTGACTAAAAATAAGATTTAGCAGGAGTAAAATGTTTCAAAAGACGTTCAGTGGCAGGAATTATAGAAAACCGCCTTGTGAGAACCATTCTTATTCGCAAAAAATGCCTTCAATTCATTCACTTCTTTTTGTGCTAATACTGAATTAATTGTAACACTTATTAACTCAATATTCAACCTTATACTTAAGTGATCATTTTTTTTCTAGTAAAATTTATCGTGTTTTTTTTCCATTTTCGTGAGTTTAATTATATCGTTCCTTCTGCAGTAATTTATTGTAAAATGTAAAATATAACTCACAAATCATACATTTAGCTGGTGAAATATCTTTTTCCCTAATCCAAGAATAAGTTTGGCTCCATTCATTATTAAACATTCCATTTATTTTTTTTAATAGAATAGAAAATCCAGTCTCTCCTTGATCTGAATTATTTGCCTCAAATAATGGAATTGTTTTTCTTGCTCACCATCATCTTGGTCAACACTTATTTGCCTAACTCAATACCAATTTTATCACTTGCCTTATTACTGTTAGAAAGATCCATATTAACAATCTCAAGAAAACAAATAGTAATGAGCTAAGTCAAGACTCACTACACTTTTCTCTTCAAATTCTTTTCGCAATTTGGCTGGTATGGCTACTCCATAAAAAAATCCAATATCATTAGATCGGATGACCTAGCAGGCCATTCTACAGAACCCCAAGTTTCTATCCAATTATTGTATCCACAAATTGTAAAGCTGGAGCTGCATACTGAGGAGACCGCTGTTACTTCTCTATTTTCATCAGTGACGTTGAGTAGACTTTTGATTTTTCTTAATTTCATTTAAAAAATCTTGATTTATTTAGTAAAATGATAAATAAAATATTGCATCTAAAGCAATGTGACAAGGGAAAAATTTTTTTCCACATATCTTCAAAGTCAAACCTTGACAATATAGAATGACCATCCAAAATCATAATATACTTATGAATATGTTTAAAAATAATTTTAAACTTTTGCTTCATTTATATTTTCCACATTAAATCCGCGAAAGCTGTTCAACTTTCATCCCTTAAGCGGATGCGGAATTCACCCTTATTTTTGCAAATGTTGTAATACATCTTTTAAAAGAGCATCATATTTCCTTTAAAAGAACGCTTGGTTTTTTAAAATTTTTGCAGGCTGTAAGTGTTATCTTAATAGTCGTTTAAAAAAAAAATTAAAAGAAATAAAGGAGGATTATATCGGATGATCTTGCGGGTCATTGAATTTAATTTGAGGTATTTCTTTACGAGAATGTTGTTCACTTCACAATTTTGATCAGTGATTTCCCAAAAAACTCCGGCAAGAAAGATAGTCCAAATATAGAAAAAAAGTGAAAAGTTTTAATTTTTAGATTATGATGATTGATAGTACCATCAAAAAAAAACATTTGTCTGAGAAGACACATTGATTCTATACCTCATTTACGGATTTTAAATATGAAAAAAAGTGTTATTGCCATCTTTAATTAATTCAAAAAATTTTTGTAGGAAATACAATGTATAGTTGCATTTTTTGTATTGAAGCATAATTATTTATACATAATGCGGATCTGCAACAACTAATGCAGAAAAAGAGATAATTTTGTCGCGAATATATCGCAATTGTACAACCCCAGTTACGGTTTTATCCATTTATCATTATTTCCTATACCTATAATCTGCTCCACAAATGAAATGGCACAAATTTTGAAGTGTGATCATTATACACTATTAAATAATTTTTTAAATTTTTTTTAGAGAAAAAAATAAAGAAAAAAATTTTAAAGAACAAAAATATATAAAAATGTATGTTAATTTATAATGGCAATACCGCCTTACTTTCTGTCTTTAATTTAATGGAATACCTATTACTATAATAAACTAAAAAATCAGTTGTAGACTGTATTAGCTTTGGGTTGCAGGTAATCAGCTCTTGGAATAATTCTTAGTTAACGTAATTAAATCACTTTAAATTTTTTTTTAAATGTTAAAAATCAATCAGAATCAATAATTTAAAGAAAAACCTTTATATAAAGAGGTTGCTTACCTATAAATATTAAAAAATAAATTTTTGGAAAAATTTATTTTTTAATATTTATAGGTAAGCAACCTCTTTATATAAAGGTTTTTCTTTAAATTATTGATTCTGATTGATTTTTAACATTTAAAAAAAAATTTAAAGTGATTTAATTACGTTAACTAAGAATTATTCCAAGAGCTGATTACCTGCAACCCAAAGCTAATACAGTCTACAACTGATTTTTTAGTTTATTATAGTAATAGGTATTCCATTAAATTAAAGACAGAAAGTAAGGCGGTATTGCCATTATAAATTAACATACATTTTTATATATTTTTGTTCTTTAAAATTTTTTTCTTTATTTTTTTCTCTAAAAAAAATTTAAAAAATTATTTAATAGTGTATAATGATCACACTTCAAAATTTGTGCCATTTCATTTGTGGAGCAGATTATAGGTATAGGAAATAATGATAAATGGATAAAACCGTAACTGGGGTTGTACAATTGCGATATATTCGCCACAAAATTATCTCTTTTTCTGCATTAGTTGTTGCAGATCCGCATTATGTATAAATAATTATGCTTCAATACAAAAAATGCAACTATACATTGTATTTCCTACAAAAATTTTTTGAATTAATTAAAGATGGCAATAACACTTTTTTTCATATTTAAAATCCGTAAATGAGGTATAGAATCAATGTGTCTTCTCAGACAAATGTTTTTTTTTGATGGTACTATCAATCATCATAATCTAAAAATTAAAACTTTTCACTTTTTTTCTATATTTGGACTATCTTTCTTGCCGGAGTTTTTTGGGAAATCACTGATCAAAATTGTGAAGTGAACAACATTCTCGTAAAGAAATACCTCAAATTAAATTCAATGACCCGCAAGATCATCCGATATAATCCTCCTTTATTTCTTTTAATTTTTTTTTTAAACGACTATTAAGATAACACTTACAGCCTGCAAAAATTTTAAAAAACCAAGCGTTCTTTTAAAGGAAATATGATGCTCTTTTAAAAGATGTATTACAACATTTGCAAAAATAAGGGTGAATTCCGCATCCGCTTAAGGGATGAAAGTTGAACAGCTTTCGCGGATTTAATGTGGAAAATATAAATGAAGCAAAAGTTTAAAATTATTTTTAAACATATTCATAAGTATATTATGATTTTGGATGGTCATTCTATATTGTCAAGGTTTGACTTTGAAGATATGTGGAAAAAAATTTTTCCCTTGTCACATTGCTTTAGATGCAATATTTTATTTATCATTTTACTAAATAAATCAAGATTTTTTAAATGAAATTAAGAAAAATCAAAAGTCTACTCAACGTCACTGATGAAAATAGAGAAGTAACAGCGGTCTCCTCAGTATGCAGCTCCAGCTTTACAATTTGTGGATACAATAATTGGATAGAAACTTGGGGTTCTGTAGAATGGCCTGCTAGGTCATCCGATCTAATGATATTGGATTTTTTTATGGAGTAGCCATACCAGCCAAATTGCGAAAAGAATTTGAAGAGAAAAGTGTAGTGAGTCTTGACTTAGCTCATTACTATTTGTTTTCTTGAGATTGTTAATATGGATCTTTCTAACAGTAATAAGGCAAGTGATAAAATTGGTATTGAGTTAGGCAAATAAGTGTTGACCAAGATGATGGTGAGCAAGAAAAACAATTCCATTATTTGAGGCAAATAATTCAGATCAAGGAGAGACTGGATTTTCTATTCTATTAAAAAAAATAAATGGAATGTTTAATAATGAATGGAGCCAAACTTATTCTTGGATTAGGGAAAAAGATATTTCACCAGCTAAATGTATGATTTGTGAGTTATATTTTACATTTTACAATAAATTACTGCAGAAGGAACGATATAATTAAACTCACGAAAATGGAAAAAAAACACGATAAATTTTACTAGAAAAAAAATGATCACTTAAGTATAAGGTTGAATATTGAGTTAATAAGTGTTACAATTAATTCAGTATTAGCACAAAAAGAAGTGAATGAATTGAAGGCATTTTTTGCGAATAAGAATGGTTCTCACAAGGCGGTTTTCTATAATTCCTGCCACTGAACGTCTTTTGAAACATTTTACTCCTGCTAAATCTTATTTTTAGTCACAAGAACGCCCCCAATACTACCTTGACATTTTTTTGAAGATGATCTTACTGAAGGCTATTTAGGTAAGCGTGTATTCATTATTTTAAAACCTTAAAATTTGTTACTTTAAAGTTGAATCTTAAGGAATTAACTTTTTGCTGGTAAAAATATTTATATAATTTAGTTTTATTCTTGTAACCTACATGCTTTCTTTTTGTAGGTTATGTATGGAATCATTAAGAGGGTCATTAAAGTTTAAAGAGAAACAACAATATTATTGATCCATAGCGCTTCCTCTATTACTACGAAAATTTAAACCACCCTGACTAATGGTTTAAAGGCTCGGTGGTTCAAAAAATAGACCATATTTTGATGTTGCTTTGCAATGTGCTGCCGAAGCACAAAATTTAAACCACCTATTGGAGCTCGCTCCGTGGACATTTTAACGTTTTTTTTTTTACTTTGGCGTTTAGATTTCTTATTCGGTGAATAGCAGCATTGATGAAACACCTGTTACGAATTAAATTTGAGGTTAAAATAAACAAAAGTTAGTTATCTGTGTCCAAATTGATAAATACTATTAGATCCTGCAAAAAGTGATAGCTTACATCATTCCAGTAAGTATAGATATTTAATTTACATATATTTATTAGTATGTTGTAAAAAAAAAAACATTATTTTTATGTGGCCCTTTTTTACTACCACCGCTCCACTTAGAATATTGAGTTTCACTAATTATAAAATACCTATACTTACAATCTTTTCCTGCAGGTATGGAGCCATTGCCATTTAAGACGGTAGGAGGTTTGACTTACGATGAAGTCAACACACAAATCGACACATTTTATGTCGATACACTGGCTTCGGGATCTGAGTCAGAAATTGATATGGACTCCTCCGATATAGAGGACGAAACTTTAGTTCCTACAGTTATTACAGATATGAAAGAAGATCTGCCGGTTTCAGAGGAGGAAGATCCAAGTGATAATATCCCCCTCTCCGAACTACAACAACAGTGGTCAAAAGGTAAAATTCCTGTTTGGTCTAATGTTCATAGACCTGATCCTCTTCCTCAATTTACCGAACCTTCTGGAATTCCTCAGTTTATCAAAGACATTAATAATCCAACACCGTATATGATTTTTGAACTATTTGATACTTTAGTGTTTCAAACAAATCTTTATGCCGAGCAGAAAAAACTTTCAACTGGGCAAAGCTATGTCCCTACAAATCAGTGTGAAATTAATGCTTTTCTGGGCATAAATTTGTTAATGGGTATCAAACGTAGTCCCAGCTGTAAGGATTATTGGTCAACTGCTCCCGAATTGCATGATGCTTTTATCAGCTCAGCAATGACCCAAAAAAGATTTGGATGACTCTTGAGTCATCTCCATCTGAATAATAATTCTCTGCTGCCTCCAAAAGCTTTCCCAGACTATGATAAGCTCTATAAAATTCGCCCTATGTTAGGACTGCTGACTCATAACTTTGAAAAATGCCTAATTCCTAATCAAGTAGTTGTAGTTGATGAGTCAATAATTAAATTTAAGGGTCGTAGTAGCCTTAAGCAGTACATGCCAAACAAAACAATCAAAAGGGGGTATAAGATGTGGATGTTAGCTAATAAATCTGGTTATTGCCTAAAATTTGATTTTTACACTGGAAAATCATCTACTGGTGAGATAGAAAAGTGTCTTGGTTCAAGAGTCGTTACAAATCTGATAAAACACTTAGAAAATAAAGACCCTGTGTTATATGTTGATAATTTTTTTACTAGCGTCGATCTATTTCAACAATTGAAAGAAAGAAAAATCCATGCTGTTGGAACCATAAATGTTAATCGTCGTCATATGCCAAAATTTAAACCAGACAGGAATTTGAAACGCGGTGATGTGCAATGGTTTACAAGCAGTACCGGATTGTTAGCTGCAAAATGGATGTCAAATTTTCATCAGCCAGAAGATGTAGGAACAGTAAAAAGAAAAGAAAGAAGTGGACAAATTACTGAAATTCCATGTCCTTAATCTATAATCGACTACAATTCTAATATGAATGAATTCGACATATTTGACCAAAGACTTTCTAACTACAAGATTGACCGTCGCAGTAAAAAGTGGTGGCATCGAATATTTTTTTACTTATTAGATGCATCAATTGTAAATTCCAATATTATTTTTAATAGGTTGGAGTAACCAAAAATGTCTGCTAAAGATGTTAGACGAAGTGTCATAAACGGTTTAATCTCAGAAGCGCTTGTAAATCGAAAGAGCAATTTGGTTGCACCATCAGATGCTGAAATAAAAAAATACAAACCTTACGTAGTTACGTACCCTTAGGGATAAGACAGCAGTCATCTGCTCATCAACCTACAAAGAGTACCAGAAGAAGATGCGCGCTTTGTAGCACTAAGGCTAACCCAGTAAGGACGGATTGGGTATGTTCCTTTGTGCTTGGGAAAACGTAAAGAGTATTTCCAAAGTTATCATGCAACGTAATTTTTAGTACGCAAGTTTGTATGAGTTTTCAAATAAATTTGTTATCTTACTCTTAGTTTTTTTATTTTGTGTCGCGGTGGTCCACAATATTATGATCCACCGAATTATTCAAATTTAACAAAAAACTGATTGGCAGATTTTAATTTTTTAATTTTTTTATTATTACCAGATATGAATAATTTTTCAAAAATTCTTGAAGATTTTCAGATCGAAGTTGACGATTATATTACGTATATTTATGACGATATTTACTTTTTGAAGAATATGTTATCTTACTAGATATCCAAGAAACCTTTTTGGGAAATTTTGAAGAGCTAACTGCAGATCAGCAATAGGAAGCCTACTTAAAAAAAATGCCCCCTAGTTTTCTCCCTTACGCATTAAAATGCCATGATTAAAGGAATTTTAATTTAATGCTTAAAAAAAAGGTTAAATATTGCTGAAAATATTAATAACGTTTGGTGATATTTTTTGGTGTTAGTTTTGATGTGTCCCACTTTTTATTGCAAAGGTTTAATTTTATTTGTTTTTTTGTTGGTAAAATATTTTTTTGTTTTGTTAAAGGTTTTAAAAATCTTTTTTTTTTCCGTTTTGATTTGTTTTGTTTCCCAAAAATTGGTCAAGATTTGTTAAATTATCTTTATTTCAAGTTTTAATACAATATTTTCATGCTTTTTTTGTTAAAATGTGGCATAACTAATGCGCAGCACCCCAAAAAAATTCCTGCGCGATGCTAAGATCATTATACACTATTAAATAATTTTTTAAATTTTTTTTAGAGAAAAAAATAAAGAAAAAAATTTTAAAGAACAAAAATATATAAAAATGTATGTTAATTTATAATGGCAATACCGCCTTACTTTCTGTCTTTAATTTAATGGAATACCTATTACTATAATAAACTAAAAAATCAGTTGTAGACTGTATTAGCTTTGGGTTGCAGGTAATCAGCTCTTGGAATAATTCTTAGTTAACGTAATTAAATCACTTTAAATTTTTTTTTAAATGTTAAAAATCAATCAGAATCAATAATTTAAAGAAAAACCTTTATATAAAGAGGTTGCTTACCTATAAATATTAAAAAATAAATTTTTGGAAAAATTCTTTTTAAGAAAGTTTCCTTGTAACTACTGCCATAAAGCTACTGCCAAAAAGCAAGAAATTATAGCAACTAGCTGGAAAAAGCCCATAAGCAAACTCAACTGCCTATAGAACAAGTGAATTAGGACATACATAACATCCTGGACATTTGCTTTTAAATGGTAATTGTAATTTATTAAGAAATTTCATCAACTGCCTGAAAAAAATATACAAATTACGATACGAACTACCTGGAAGCATTTATCATAGCAACCAATAGATAATCTATATAAGACTAAGGTACTGTTTAGTAATGGCATTGGTAATAGTTTAAATTATTTAATTTTGATTGGGCCCTATATCTAGAAATATGTCTGCTGTCCCTAATTTTAAAGGTATAAAAAGTGTAACTTCGTATATGACGTGGTATTATGTACAATCTCTCTAGTACCTGACTCTCAGTAATTGATCCCATAAAACCTTTCCAAAAGTATCGCGAGAATACCAATATGGCGAGAATAATAATATGGTAATGGTACAAGTGTATAAAAAAGAAATTAACCTCATATGTTTTATATTCGATATTCATAATTATAAATGTCAACCCCACAAGCCATATTTTCCATGTAGAAATAAAAAACAATTTTTTCAGTACATAACCCAAAATATAAAAAAAACGACGGTTTTCGATGCATAACGTATTGGTCCTCAACTCGGATTCTTGCAAAAAATTACAGCAAAATTTCTATGCAGTGGTTACTAAAAAATATGTGTAAGAAATCTTTCTATGTATTACATGTTTCTAAAAATAAATAGGCTTAAAAAAATAAACTGTTTTAAAAATATGCAGTTGAAATCCCATGAGGACATCATTGATAAAAATTGAAAAATAACTTTAAGAAACAATGACAATTTTTTTGTGTTTATTGTTTTTTGTTTATTAGTATACATTTAAGTAAGATTACTATATATGTATAAATTATACATATATATTATTTATTATGTATAAAGTCTTTTAAGTTAGATTGTTGTGTTTAATATTCAAAAAATTTACTTCAAATCGTGTTAAAAAAATCAGATAAGTAGAAAATAAAAAGGTAATATATCCAATATTTTTTTAATTGATAGTGTGCGCCAACAAAAATGCCTCGAGACTAAGTTCGAAATGGGTTTTTTGCAGTATTTATGGCCTTTTTTGCCGCGGTTACAGTTAACGCAGATGAATAGTATGTATTAAGCATCAAATAAATTTGATTGCTTTACTTTTTTTTATTTTGATTATTTTTCTTAAGGGTTTGTTTTTAGTTGTTTTATATGTTTTTACTCAATTAGAAAAAACTATAAATTGTTGTATAAATTTTTTTTTGGCAAGGTTAGTTTGTGCTTAAATTTTTAATTTTATTTGTATATCTTGGGCTGCTACATATTAATATACCTTTAGACAGGTATGGGGTGATGTATAGAAAATTTGGATATTTAATACTCAGATTAAGTTCATTATCTTGTTTAATAATTTACATTATTAATATATTTGTTGATGGCAGAATAATTATGTACGGGGTGTCTCATTTTGGGTACTTTTGCGGGATATCTCCGTTATTTTTTAAGTTTTTGTAAAAGTAATTTCATTTTTATAGATTTTTTTCCGTAAAACCTAGTGGTGTAGATATATATTTTTTTTTGATAAATAATTTTTGACTTATAACCCTTATGTTTTTTTTAAGCGGAACACCCTATATATTTAGAGTTCATAATATTGGCCTTTTTTTACATTTTTAGAAACAACAATTTTCTAAATTTAAATAATCAAATTCATAATTTAATGGCCTCCCATTAAATTATGAATGTTTATTTATGACAAGGAACAAAAAAATTATAAATAAAAAAATAAACTGTAACTATCTTCGGGTTTTGATTGACATTTCTCTGTTCCTGTTTGAATTTATGCTCCAAAACCGATTTATTTTCGTTATTTGTGAATTTTCCAAAAAAAATTACAGCATTTGTAAATTATGAAAAATATGATATGCTTGTATGTTTTTTACAAAGCAATGAAAATGCTCAAGAAGCTTCGGAACTATATTTCCATAGGTAACTTAGAAGCCGTTATATGACTACCTGCAATTTCTAATGTTGTAATTTTAATTTTTTTGGTATATTTGTTCGTTTAAAGGACAGTTTACTTGAACACGGATCTTTTGTTCAGCCGCGTCCTAAAGCATACAATAAAGAAAATAAGGAAGAAAAAGAAATAGATGTTTTAGTTTATATAGAAACGACACCCTCGAGCTCATGCAGAAAAATCGAAAAAGAAATTGGAGTGCCAAAAACTGACGCACAACGGATCTTCAAAAAATATAAGTCTTATCCATACAAATTTAACATGTACATCTTGGTGATACCGAGTTCCGGACGCTATTTTGTCAATGGTATTTGCAGCAAATTGATGCCAATAACTTATTTGGCAGACTCGTTATCTGGTCTGATGAAGCGCAGAACAAGGACGCTTAGTTGGAGCGTCTTGTTTTATTATAGAAGGTCTTACAGCACGTAGGTACCTAGACATACTTGAGGAAGTTATTTCAGAACTTCTGGAAAATATCCCTCTAGCCCAATATAATACTGTCTACCTACAACAAGATGGTGCCCCAAGTCATAACTCTGGGCTAGTAAGGGCATTTCTTGAAAATAACTTTGCTCAAAGATGGATAGGTACCAAGGGACCTGTTAGATGGCCTCCACGGTCCCCCGAACTCTCGATTTTAGATTCTTTTTTATGGGGGTATATACAAGATCAAGTATATAGAACTATAGAAGACAATGTAATAATCTAATAGAACTTCAAGACGCAATTAATTTAGCATTTCAAAATCTGACAAGGAGACAAATTATTATTTTGAATGCTGTTTAAAGGGTTACAAAGATGTGCCAATTTTGTATCGGAGAAGATGGTGGTCATTTTGAACATCTCTTGTAAAAATGTTCTTTTGTTATATGGTTGTTTTCTTATAGTGTTCATTAAATTTATATATTCGTTCTTTATGTTCTTTTATTTAAAAAAAAAATAAGAATGATGCAATTCTTCATTCGTCGTTATTAATTTGTAACTTTTTATTTGTCTATTATTGTTATTCATGGCCTATTATTAAATTATGGATTTAATCTAGAAAATTGTTAATTACTTGCGTATTTTTGAAAATAAATTTAATTGAAAATAAAGTTTGAGTTATAACTCAAAAATTATTAATCAAAAAAAAAATATATACACCATTAGATTCCACGGAAAAAAATCTATAAGAATGAGTTTTTACTTTAACAAAATCTTTAAAAATAACGGAGATACGAGGGGGGATCCCAAAATGCAAAAATTTAAAAAATGCCCTGTTTCTTAAAAAATAAAACGGATTTGAAAAATTTGTTAGCAGCATGTTTAGTTTAAGGCAAAAGTAGAGATATCCCGCAAAAGTACCCAAAATGTACATTTAGGGTTAGGTAAATAAATAAAATTTAAAAAAAAATAAAATAAATATACACTAATACTTCAATTCTTTCTTGGGTCTTCGATATTTCGCCTATCCCGTAGTATCCGTTTGACCGGACTACAGGAGGCGCGGCGCTAGGCGGGGTTTTTAATTAGTGCGCTTCGCAGGTGTCTTTGTCGCCTCGTTGGCCCTGTCGCTAGCGCTCCCTGCGCCAGCCAACACCACCACAAACGACCTTTTCTACATTCCGGAATTTCTTTCCTCGTTCTTTTTTACTTGGGAAAGAACAGGAAACGCCAGGAATCGCGGTCAAATCAAATAGGAGAGCGATATATTTAGTATAGGAAATTTAGGCACTGAATCTCGATTAATCACTTACAAACTTAATTACTTACTTTACAAACTTAACCCTTTCGGCCCCAATGGGACAAATAAATCCCAACATACATTCCATAACATCTGCGGGGCGCTATTTGTCCCGTTTTTAATGGAAATTGTCATTAGCGGGTATTTTAAGGTTTTAACAATTTTTCGACAGGCAGCGACACGCTTTTTGGAGGTCATTCTGATTGTAAACGCCGAAAAGCGAGCACGTTGTTGGTTTTTGACACTGTTTTTTTACAAATTTGATAGTTTTCGTGTGGTTTTTGAAACAATCTGTTTAGGTAAGTTCAGCATATATAATAGCAAAGTATTTTGATGGTTTTTTTGTTTTGGTTTTTGCATTTTGGGTGTAATATTTGGCTATGAGATATATGTGTCCCAGTGGGTTTTCTGATAGGGTGATTTATATCCCAATGGTATTTTACAGTATGTCAAGAAAGAAGTTGACTAGGGCAAAGCTTCAAGATCTTGCTGACAATTTAGAAGAGTTGTCATCCGGAGAAGAGGTGCAATCCCCATATGAAGACTCTTCCTCAGAAGAAGACATTCCATAATAGTGAAGAGTCCGACGAGTTGTATCAGCCCTCGGATACTTCGGACGAAGATAGTGGAGAAATTGAAAGTGATGCAAACGAGAACCTAACCCAACCCAACGACGGCGTTGTTTCTGCTGAAAATTTAGATCAAGAGGCTAAAACTCCTGTTACAACTAGTAATATAATTTGGTCATTACCTACAAATACCTATGTCCCAAGACTTCCAAATGAAAGTCAATGTATCATACATCCTTCAATTGCTGCAAATGCCTCCCCGCTGGACATATTCACTAAAATTTGTCCTCGAAGTTTATTTACTTTTATTGCTGAGTCTACAAACCAGCGAATCAAAATTTACAAAGAAAATAAAAAAAGCAGGCGACTATCACTGATGCAGGGGAGATTATGATTACTATTGGCTGCACATTAGTTATGTGTTTCAATAAGGTGCCAAAACTTCGCCATTACTGGTCATCGCATCCATCTTTGCCATCAAATCGGCCATATCCAAAAACAGGTGTTTGTTTTTACTATCCAAGCTTTATTTCAATAATCCAGTCAAGCCAGAAGGGGCCAGTAAGATTTACTATGTACAAGAGCCTCTATCTTGCTTCAAATATACGTTTCAGAAATATTGACCCGACAGTACAAGTCAAAGTATTGACGAGAGCATGATGGCCTTCAAAGGAAGATCTTCACTGAAACAATATATGCCACAAAAACCTGTGAAAAGAGGCATAAAATTATGGTCTAGATGTGATGCCAAAGCAGGATATACATACGATGCAAATGTATATTGAGGCAAGGACGACGTTGAAAGGAGCGGAACTGTGGGCGAAACTGTTGTAAAAGAATTATGTGAAACTATACAAAATCCAAACGTAGTTCTGGCTTTTGATCGATTTTTTACATCAGTCCGTTTGATGGATTCCCCGCAATACCCAACTGTGGGAACAGCCATTATTACAAGAAAAGACATGCCAAAAAAATTCATCGAAAAACGAAAAATGTCTCGGGGTGAATGCGAGTTTTTATCAAATCAAACAAACTCTATTGCGATCAAATGGCAAGATACAAAGCGGGTTATTCTTTTGAGTAACTGCCATACCCCTGATATGACCTGTGTGAAGAGAAAAGACAAGACTGGGCAGAGAGTTGATGTACCATGTCCCACTGCTATTGCATACTACAATGAAATCATGGGTGGTGTGGATCTGGCTGATCAGATGAGTGGTGTGTATGACTTTGGCAGAAAATCATGCAAATGGTGGAAAAAACTATTTTATCGACTTTTGATGATTGCTGTTGTTAACAGCTGGGTAATATATAATGATTTACGTCGTACCCAAAAAAAGATACCCTTACTGGAGTTTTTATTTACCTTATCAGAGGACCTAATCGAAGGAGGACAACAGCAAACTTCAGTCAAACTTCGAAGAAGCAGTTGTGGAAGGCCATCAAAGAGATCAAAAGTAAAGAAAAATGTGGGTGTCCAATAGAAACATCGAAACGGCGAAGATGTGCTCGTTGCGCTCTTCAGAAAAAAGAACGTAGAACCACTACTATTTGTGCAATGTGCGATATAGGGTTGTGCAAGCATTGTCTTGCGCTTTATCATTCGTCCTAAAACACTTACCTTTGCGGGTTGTCTTTTTTTTAATTAAAAAAAAAAAAATGTTGTTTTTTGGCCCCTAGGGATATTTATAACCCACCTAAAAATACCGCTGGGATATATTTGTCCCACAATTTTTTGCTCTCCCTGTGTATATGTTTTTTAATTTTAACTAGTATATATTGTCAAATGATCTCTTAAAATACCATAACTCGCAAAAACATCCTTAAAATCATTAAAAATAAAATTGGGTCCCAAAGGGTTAAGCTTACTGACAAAAATGGTGACAGTAATGATATAAAAAATTACAGGCCCGTTGTTATGTTATCTGCTATCCCTAAGCTTTTTGAGCTTATCCTGAACAAATATTTTACTTGGCATTGTAGAGGTCTCTTGACCAGTGAGCAACATGGTTTTAGGCAGGGTAAATCTACTTCTACAAGCCTTGTATTATATTATATCATGACTTCATTGTCAGGGCGTTCGAAAGGGGTCATCGGGTCGACTACATTTATACTGATTTCTCGAAGGCCTTTGACACAGTCATCCATTCATTGTTCGTTTTTAAATTAAAATGCTATGGTTTCCCTAAGTAGTTTCTTTCTTGGCTAAATTGTTACCTACTTAAAAGAATACAAATTTGTTAATGTAAGGGGTTCACTTTCAGTGCCTAGGGTTCACCTTGGAGCCGCTACTCTTGATTTATTTATTAACGATATTTTTAGTATTATTAAATTTTGCCAATTCCTATTATTTGCAGACGATCTGAAGCTATTTTTACATATTTTAAATTATTGCCTGATAATACAATCAGATATAAATTCTTTATATAATTGGTCTGTCTCTAATGGCTTACATCTTAATAAGGATAAGTGTAAAATAGGATAGGTTTAATAGGAGAGCGATATATTTAGTATAAGAAACTTAGGAACTGTATCTCGATTAATTCATTAATTGTAAGGATAATGCAAAGCTGTGCCAATTTTTTCCTAAAATGCTGGAAGACCGTTTGCCTCTGAGATAGAAGGCGAAAACAAAAAAAATCACTTTTCAGGGTGCTCACAAGGAAAGCCAACTTCTGGCTAGTGTAATATATCCAGGGTTCTGATACAGTGCATCGCTTTCTAATTTCTAAAAATTTTTTTTGGGATGTAATAGTGCAGATCTGGAAAATTACTTAAAATATTTGGGGTGCTTCAAAAAAGTGAGTGCAGCAAAAGTGAGTAGGGTCCCGTTCTTTTAATTAAGTTTTTTGGACCACCTTAGGCTGCTTAGTATATCCGCTAAATATGGTTACTTTGTCATGCGCAGTTTGGCTGCAATGATTTTTATTATTAAAAAAAGTCACTAAAATCACTTAATTTCATCTTGACAGAAAATTGGGTTAAATTGGGATTCTAGGATGGAGGGTTACTTTGACTTAAATGGTTTCTTCCGGCCATATGCATATTGCATAGTTATCATTCAAATTTTATGAATTTCAAAGCTTCCGTTCTAGCTTTTTTTTAAATGAAATACCCTATAGATTTATGCATTTAATTAAAAATTATTAATTGAACAATTTTTAAATATGTAATCATATTAACTATCTTTAGTAGTTTTTAAATAAGTACCAGGAAATCTGCATTCTGATATTTCTTATAAGTGGAGAAATGTTTTCTATTCAAAGGTAGAAAGAATAAGGTCCATTACCAATCAGCAGCAAGAGTTACATGTGTAATTAACAGTAACTGAAGATCCTCATCTAAGTCAAGCAAATATCGCAAGAGCAGTTGGAATAAGTGCCAGATCAGTGCAAAGCATTTTAAAAAGCGCTTTTGACAAAACCATGTTTTTTAACCATGTCCTAATTACAGAAGAGGCAACATAATAAGGCAACAGAAGAGGCAACATTCATAAAAATGGATCAGTAAACTTATAAACTATTATTCATCCGAGAAACCCCCATTTTATGCAGGCAGATCGACTACCAGCATATGTGGTCATTAAATGTCGTGGGGTGAAATTATTGGAAGCACTATTATCGGTCCCAATTTTTTTAATGATCATGGAGAAATTTACTTTCAATTCTTACAAAACGAACTGCCTAGATTACTGCCAATCCATGTGAAGGACTCGGATTTATTAATTGGCCAGCTAGATCTCCTGACTTAACAAAAATAGATTTTTCTTTACAGGATATTATAAAAGAAGTTGACAACGGCAGTAGAAAATACGCGTTTGCTCAAGTTACTCCACAAATTTTACATGAAGTAAAAAAAAAATCAAAAACGTAATTTATGTTTTGAACAAAATGGAGAACATATTGAATACTAGATGTGATAATAATAAAATAATTAATATGCTTGATTAATTACTATCATGATAACTAATATATTTACATAATAAAAAATGTGCATTTACCAATTCTTCATTAAATGCGCAAAAAATTAACAAGGGTGTTTAATTTGAAGAAAGCGAGAAATGAAGCTTTGAAATTCGTGTAATTTGATTGATAACTACGAACACGCTGTATATGACAGAAACAAACAATTTATTTCTAAGTAATCCTCCGTTCTTCCAAAATCCGAATTTTACCTAATATTGACATTAAATTAACACAGACTTGCTTTATCACGTCCCAACTAAATTTTAAGAGGTTAGAAAAAGTTAACCTTTTTTTAAAGCTTTTTTTTAACCCCGTATATTGAAGAATTTGGCTATAACAGGATTAAAGGTAGAAAAAAGATTTTGCTGTTCGTGTTCTGCTTTTCTGGAAAATTAAAATACATCTTTTTTTTTAATTTGACGATAAAGAACTAGGACTTCAAGCCTTTTTAACTTCAAAAGTTTGCTTTAACAATTGACCAATACACCCACAAAATAAAAAAAATCGTTGGGAAAAATATTAAAAGTTAAAAGAGCCGAGAGATTTACTGATATGTATGATAACATCAATATTACGCCTTATATGGATGACAATCTCTGAAACACATACATCAAGTGATCTTTCCCAAATAAGTAAACTTAATAATAAGTATACTCCATATTGGAACCTCTACTTTTCCTTCAGTATGTTGCTGACCTGGATTCGTGCATACAAGATTCCAAATTATACCAATTTGCTGACGATTCATACTATTTTCAAAATGTGGCACAAACTAGAATTAATTTTGACTTGCAGAAGATTACTTTATTTGCAGAAAGGTATAACTTAAAACTAAATGTTTCAAAAGAATGTTAAACCTGAAAATTTCATAATTAATATAAACGGAAGAGTCGTGCAAATAGTTGCAGATAAGGATAATTAAAGAGCTATACTTGATTAAAATCTTAGTTTTGTCTCCCATATTATGAACAAAATCAAAATTCGAGACATTATTCGTGGTGACGTGTAACCGTATCTTTGTCAAGGACAATACAAAAAATTATGGTTAAATTTCCTCACTCAACCGATGAAATACGACACATAATATACGCCACGGTTCTCCTTTCTTCAAGTAATCAATGAAAATGATGCTGGGTCAATCCCAAAAGACCGTGGCGTCATCTTTCCGGCCGGTTTCACCATTTTTGTTTATCCTCAAAAATTGACTGAGCCCATACTCGTTCACTGCTGGACATAAGCCTCCCTTAGTTACTTTTACATTCTATTTTGTGCCTTCTGTATCCAATTTGTGTCCAAATAATAACATCGAACCATCTAGTTCGTCATCTGGTGTTCGTCCCTTGTCTCTTTCTGTATGTGCGTCCTTTCTAGGCCTCTATTTTATGATCTTCTTGGTTCATCTGCTGTCTCGCAATATGTCCCGATCAATTTAGCTTTAGGATTACTTTGAATTATTTTGGTTCTTTCACGACTATTGATTTTCCTTACAGCCTTTTTTGTTAATATCAAAGTCTCAGCACCGTAACTTAGAACTGGAAAAACATATTAGTTGAAAACCCTTTTCCTCAGAGAAATTCGTAAATCTGATTTTAATATACTTGTGTGATAGTAGTTTTTTCTGTCTACTACTACAACAAGTACAAGGTTAGTCATATTAACTTTTAGTCCGACTTTATAGGAAGCAGACTGTATCTGTTCGATCTGACATTAGGTATAAGAGTAATCTGCAAATCTTAAATGTGCTAGACTGTCACCGTTTATGTTTATCCCTGGATTTTCCAGTTCATAGATTTAAACCTATAGTAAAGCAGGCTCTTAAATATTTTCGGCAAAATAGCCTCATTCTACTGAACTCCTCTATTTATTTTGCTATTGGGGATAATAATGTACCATAAACTAATCGAAACCCAGCCTATTCCTTTGACTTGGAATAGCCTGTACGTGTGAGACAGCAGATTGATAGGACTCTAATTTGCAAGATTGGTTATATTATCTTTGATGTATTAGGTTAATTATTGCATTGTTCCATTGTCCTAATGTTTTGGATTGTATAAGACACTTAATAAACAGAACTTTAAGACTCTGCAATAACTTTTCGCTACCAAGTTTAAGACTATCAAGAGCTACTTCATCCTTTTAGGAGATTCGTTGATTTTCACTTCGAAAATGGCTTTTTGCATCTTATGATCCCTGATTGGGAATCAGACGGATAATAGAATTTCAATTATATAATTTACTTTTTATCAGTTTATTACGACCTTCTTTACTTTGTAGTTTACAAATTTTTGTATTTTCTTTGAAGAATCTCTGCCTTAGTACTTCATTGATTGTTTTGGTAAATCGTTCATTATTGAATGTTCTGATATCAGTTAAATATTGCAAATACGGGAGCAGATGTGTCATAAACTCCTTCCAAGTCAGATTTGATTTCTTTCACTGTAAACTACCTTGAAGCAAAACTCTATACTCACTATTCTCCATTGGATACACTCACAAGAGTTGTTCACTTTAGTAGATAGTAGCAATACCAATATATAACAAATGAAGTTGACAGTGCTGCCAACTAACAAAATTTATTCTTCGATCCTACGAGCGCCATCTCTTGGATTTTCTGAGTACTTATTAAAGGACCCTCGTATCGCAAAGTCCACACAAAAACTATCGTTATACCTAAACCGTAACCGATCGCTATATGTCGAGAAAGGGCACAAAAACAATTCTATTATCACACTTCATGGCGGAGAATGGACTCGTTCATTCACAAATAATACGGTTCGATAAAAAATGCGGAACAAATTCGGTGTATCCATCAGCCGAGAAAATACAAGTTTAAAACACGTAAAAAGTGTATCTTGTCGTAATATATGTTCTCACAACCAGTTTAACTTTTTTAAATTAAAATACTTTAGGGCTTCTATATTAAATTATTCCATTATGTTTCAATAATTGATTTTGTTGAGTATTTTAGGGTTTGAATTTTTATTGAAAATAAAAATAATAAAATAGACGCATATACTTGTATTTATGAAATGTTTGTTTAATATTAGTGTAATGAAGCATGAGAATGATTACTTTTAGTATCTTGGAAGTTGTATTTGAATTGTATGGTGTCTTATGACGCTCCGGTGTTCCTTTGAGCTTATCCCATGATTGGTTAATCATTTTATTAACGATATTGTTCCTAAAAAATTGATCTAAGAAATGACTGATTAACCTGATAATTTCAACTCAAGAATTTTTGGCTCCCAACGAAACACCATACCAAGGTTCAAATAATGCCTCATTGTCCCAAAATAATAAATATAATATAAAAAAAACTGCCAACTCCATGAATATTTCGCATGTCTTTACGTACGTTATTTACGAAGTACTTTTATTTAAAAAAAAGAGGTGTACGGGTCTTTTTGCTCAATAGAAGCCTGTGTGGGAATCGTCCCAAATTATATGTTAATAATAATTTAAGTACAGAGAGGCGAATGACGATCTTACAGAAGATAACTTCATGCTTCATATATCTCATTGGGAGTACAATAATATTGTGCGTGCACATTCCTCGGGTTTTTTTCGAAACAATAGCGTCCTAGCATATCTCATACGTGATCTCGCAAACGACATTATGAAAAAGCGCTGGTAAAGCACGTATGGCTTTGACCGTCGAAGTACTATCTTTTGGAGAGAGCATCTGGTTTTGGGAACAGGTCTTAATAAATCATAAATTTCTTTTTTGTTTATAATTTGAAAAAATATTATTTCCTCAGTGAGGACCGGCGTCGTAGATATAGTTATTTAAATGCGCAAACTCAAGTGGAAGTGATGACATTTCCTTTTTTTATCATTTAATTTTTTTCTAGTAATGGCTGTGGTCTTTTTGGCTGCAATATTTATTTATTTTATTTATTTATTTATTTATTTAGCAGTTTATTTCAACAAACAGGTAACAGGCAAAGCCCAGTTACAGGAAAATCTACAATTAATGTTTTGAAAGTGTAAACAAGTATTAAATTACTATAGTAACATCATGTATATATTAAAATTAAAGAAGATGTAAATTAACATTATTATGAACAAAGAAAGGGATTCATGGGACAAGAGAAAAAAGGAAGAGAAAAGGAATTATGGTAACTGTTGGTTTGTCAGAGACAAAACTAGATCCTTTATGGAGCATACAAATATGTCACAGGTTGATGATACTGAATTAAAAATTCTGCACATTTGATATACGGGATCCTGAAACCTAATGTTAGTTCTGGCACGATCTAAAGCAAAAGTGAGTTCAAGAGAGGAGGAGAATTTATTTGATTATTGAACAACTTCCATAAGAATGTTACAAAATGAATTGTTCTCCTCATGGCCAGAGATTGCAGATTAAATCTACCTAACATCAGATCATGATCATGTCCCCTAACAGGATATATTCCATCCTCACGAAACATAAGAAACTTTAAAACCCTTCTCTGAACACTCTCGATGTAGCCAACATGGCATTCGTAGAAAGGACACCACACCAAGGAACCGTATTCCAGTCTTGATCTAACAAAGGAAAAGTATAATAGTTTTATTGAGTTTGAGTTGTTAAAGAGTCGGCTATTTCGAATGACAAAACCCAGAAGTTTCAACGAGGAGGTCACTGTCTGTTCAATATGTGGCACAAATGTAAGCCTATCGTCGAATACAACCCCTAGATCTTTAATTAAGAAGTACTTCTACAGAGGATTTGATTGTCTATATTGTAATTAAATAAAACAGGATCCTTGGTTCGGTGAAAGGAGATCACACAGCATTTCGAGATGTTAAGACATAACTGATTTCGACTGCACCACCCCCTAATTGATACACCAGAATATTTTCAGATCATCAGTATAAGCTAGTCTAAGGCAGGATATTAATTCTATAAGATCATTAATATAAAAGATAAAAAGATGTGGGTCGAGATTGGATCCCTGTGGGACTCCAGAAGTTGAAACAAAGGTATTAGATCTACAACCTTCCACCTCAACAAACTGTAGACGGTCAATAAGGTATGACGACAGCAACGAAATTAGCCTTTCTGATAAGTTGAATTGCTTGTTCAATTTTTCCAGCAGAATGCTATGATTTATCTGATCGAAAGCCTTACTGAAATCAGTATACACCACATCAACGACTTTTTCTATCGAGGGCTGAAGAAATAAAATGAGTCACATTACAGAGGTTAGTGATGCACCTTTTAGGAATAAAACCGTGCTAATCTATAGAGAGTAGTGATTGAACTTGGGGAAGTCACATTTCACATTGTCACGTCACATTGCCTTTACTATTTGGTCTGCCCAACTTAATCACTTCTAAGACATGCACTTGCTTGCCAGTAACTGAGTTTAGATTAGATATTTGGGTAATGTCTGAAGTGTGTGGTAAGATTTCCATATTAAACAGCATGATATTATACATTCTCCTCTGTCGATCCGCGACCTCTTGCATTAAATCATTGCTGTGGTTGACCTGAGATTGAGAAGTACTAGGTGGTATATTATTGACTTGCTGTTGGTTATTGTGCAGATCACTCACTTTATCAATAACCTCACTAAATTGGGTGGTCATATTGGGTCTTCTAATGGGCTAAGTTTTCCCTCCAAAGATTCAATACGCCTCTGAAGAACCGGGATAAGCTTTAAACCCTCAAGGCAGAGAGTACAAAAATATTTTAAACTACGTTTATTCTTCAATTCTATGACAGAACTAGTCAGATCTGAACATTCATAATGAAATTGTTGCCTACAGCCATCACAGTCGACAAACTTGGATTTATCTGTAAATGCTTTTAAATTTCTATTGATGGGTTATTATTAAAAGTTGCTATGGCCGTTTTTCTTTCCCTGATCCAGGATGTACAATTAACATCCCACCACGGATTACCCCTTTTTTTAAACTGTTTTAATTGGGATTACCTGATCGGCTACTATGTTTATATGACCAATTAATTCGTGATAGGACAGGTTGTACTTGCATGAAAACTTTCCCAATTCACTTTTTTGAAGTAATAGGTTATTAGGTAATATTATAGGGCCTAATGATGTTGTTCATGGTCGTTAAGTATAAAACGTATGGGAAAGTGGTCACTGTTTCCACAATCCCTAATGGTGTTCCAAGTTGCTTGTAAAGAAGTAAAGAAGTAGAATTATGATGGAAGTGATGACATTAAGATCTTAAGACAGAAAAGAATGAGCAGAAATGGGCTTGAGTAGCTTTGGACACAAAGAGCTTAATGATTACTATCGTGATGATGATCAGTACCCAAGTAACAATTTGCAGTCAGCTAAGTTGAGATTACTATTATTTTCACTAGTTGCAACGTTGTTTTCAGTGCAAAATTTCGTTGGTTTTGCAATGACGTTTATTTTTAACCAAACTTCGACGTACTGCACCTGTATCGCCACTGTTGTCAAACGCTGCTATTTTTTTATTATAGATGGTAGCAGTAGTAATTTACACTTAAAAAAACGATGTGCAGAGGTGTAGGTACAACTTTTCGAGTCAAAAACCCAGTAAGAACAACGTTACCTCATCGTTAGCGAATGAGTATTACATTGCCTGATCGTCTGTGTTAAGCATTTTTCGCTGTAGGGGCTGTTTTATAATTCATTTTTTGCTTGAAATTATTGGGATTTATTATTTTCGTTTTGGTTTAAAAAATTAAGAGATATAAAGACATTATATATATTTTAAATGCAACTTACTACAGACGCAAAAAACAGCTGCATACGCGCAACAAACTGCAAACAATAATTGAAATATTAAAATTTTAGGTTAGGTCCATTCGTTCTTCCTCTTGCTTCAGGCCAACCAGGGACAACGACAGCGGGTTTTTTATGTAACCAGTTAGTTATTTTTTTTTTCGAAATCCCCTATAGATTCAAAGCGCGCGTATTATTTAGGGCTAAAATAATATCTTTTTACAGTAAACTGTGTTCCGTTTATAAATTGAGTGCTTCTAAATCTTTTAAAACGGACATTTTACCCGTATAATTCACTACATTAAACTACATACAAAACAAATATTAACTGATTAAAAGATGGATTAAAAAGGTTGTATTTTTGGAGTAGCTGCCTACGATATCTATTAGTTTATTTTTAAAAAAGTAATAAATTTTTCTGTCATTATGGCGTCCATCCGTCCAAAAATCAGTAACTCTAAAAACGTTGCAAAAGCTTTGCATTCCATAACAGGTGTCTCTTCAAGCAGTTTTATTATCAAATCCAGACAAATATGAAATTTCCGGGATTTTTGCAAAACCAGTGTAATGGAAAAGGAACTTAGTATAGGCCAACAATAATTGCACATACTATTAAATGGTTAAAACTATTTCTATGAATATCTACTTCACCATCTTAGAATTAGCTCAAAATTAAAGAATGAAGTTAAACAACATGAAGTTAAATGAACTGATTTCTGAAGGGACAGCGACATTTATACCCCACGATCTTCTTCCTAATAAACAACGGTCAGAAGGCAGCAATTTCTCTGGATTTTCGACTTTGCATTTTGCTAACGAAGTTGATAAGAGTTCGAGTAATCAATTTTCTCATTCTTATTCAGTGAAAGGCAGGATTCATCGTTGGTCTCATGCCACGTTTCTCAATTAATAACCTCAGATTTAACATCGTAGTGGTTCTATGGGAGTAGTATTGGCTTGAGAATTTCTCTTCGGCAGGACATAAATATTGATCGAATATACGGACATTGGATTACAGCATATCACAACAGCTTCTTCGAATAAAGATTCAAAATTAAACTTGATCGATCTTAATATGCAACATTTCACCATTGGTTTCAGATTTAGCACCATACTCGAGTCATAATTTGGCGGCATCAAGGTTTAGACAAATGAACTGATCAAAATATAGAATGGTGCCGAATCCTATAGTGGAATGGCTAAATGCTGCCCGGCCGAATTCGTCAGGTTTTTATTGGTGTTTTTCAATTATTTATTCAAGATCAGCCAAGGATCTGTTCAGTTTTTTATGGTTTTAATCACGAACGTTTGTTACTTATGTTTGAAATGTTACGCGTGGTCGAGATTATTTCGGATTGGAAGCTAAATAACGTATTGAAGAGCTAAAGAATAGAGACTAAAGAAAAAAGCATATATTTAATTTTTATGGTGTTTTTGGCCTTGAAGCACTTGCATGTAAGTTAACAATAAATCAAAAGATTCATTACAATAAGGCAAAGTGATCAGAAAAAAACCTAATCGCTTTCGTTGGAATTGACAGTAGTTCCTTAGCATGACAGCATCTGTTGTTAATTGTTGTAATAATCTTAGTTTATACAATTAGGGATTTTCTTTACTTATAAGGTTTGTTCTAGCATCAATTTCAAACGGTTGGAAACTATCAGAAGCATGCGCATTTTCCTGATGGCGTTCAAGCACACAAATCGCTCGTTTGAAACTACTAGTCGAGTGTTTTAGCGAATGTAAATTTTGATTTGGAAACTGGCTGGAAACTGTCAAAAGAGTTTGCGGATTTGGCTCGGATTTTCAGTTTGTGACTTGCGCAGTAGATTTGTTTATGTTATTTTTTTATTTTTCATAAATTTGGACTGTGAGTTTGCCATAAAAGGAACAAGCTTGAAAAAAGTCTAGAAAATCAGTGAATATACGATATAGGTCCGTTATGTTCGTTCAAGTGCAATTAATAGAAGGTTGAATAGAGAATTTTTTATCATTAATGGTTAATAGAGCAATTTTTCTATTTGTTAGTTATCTAATATGTAATGTATGATGTCAGACTCATCAAGTTCTGATTCGGATACGAACGACATTTTTTCTGATTCCGACTTGGTAGATGATGACGATGATTATGAGTTTTTCTTCCATTATGCAAAGCGGTTCAAAAATGTTGACCCCTCTACAATAATACAGAATTTATTGAACATTTTAGACTTACTCAAGAATTAAGTCATGTTATTGCTCAAAAATCTTAACAGAGTATTTTTTTAACCTCAAAATTATAAAGACAGACAACAAGGCAGAAAGGCTTATTTGACAATTGACGCGTTATAGCAAAAAACCGTTTGTTACCAGTTTGCAGATTGAACATGCGCACTAAAGCAGTACAATAAACTGGTGTTAAACCATCCAAAAATATACGCTAGAACAAACCTATAGTGTAAATAGGACTGGTCCAATCACACTGGCCTGAACAATTCCGCTGTCGTCAGAGACGGTTCCTTCCAGATTGACTTTAAATTCGATTTGTGAAGTAAGACTGTATCCAGTAAAAGAGAAGAATTTCAAAGTCACATAAAATATTTATCAACTATGTTTTCCATTGCTTTACATACATCCAGAAATGCTCCCAATGGTCTATTTTGTCCTTCTGCATTCTTATGTTCGTATTGGAAGTCGGACCTCAAAGAATCTTTTAAAGTATCTAAAGGGAGGAATATGCTTCTCATTTGCGAGAAATCATTAAAACAATTTAATATACATTACTAAAAAAAATTATTAAAATAAATCAAATGAGACCATTATTATTGTATTGCCTCGATCTCCTTATAGTAACCAAATTCCGTCTTCGCATACGAAAATTTGTCCAGTCAGGGACAAAAACTGGCTCCCTAATTATTCACATGCCTCGACACTCGGTCCCGAAACCTATCAGGAAGGTCGTAAAGGACAAGATTTCCAGAGAAATGGAGAAGCGCCCTTAGCTGGAAGATTTACAGACCACTTGCTACCGCCGCGCCGTGATTACTATTAGATGTCAAGTGTAGTTCACCGATCAAACTAATTATCTATTGTGGGCCGTCCCGTCCCCGCGAGCGCACCTTCCAGATAAATCCCTTTTGGCCGCCCTTTCCCTTCACCCCACTCACCCACGACTTTTCGCCTAACCGCCCACCTTTGTGCCCTCTGACATGTGATGAATCGGGCATGAAATTGGAAACACTCCTTAATTTAATTTAAGCTACGACGTTCGCTTGTTTGACCAACGTTGAGGTTTCTCTCTGTTCCTGTATTTTGAATATCATTAAGGTTCTTTAATTAAAAGGCGGGGAATATAAGACATTTTCAATTTCGGAAGTCCACTATTGAAGAAAATTAAAATGATTGCTGGAACATGAATTAAGGTCACCAAGTTATACCATTCAAACAATCGTGACCTATGTCCTACTTTTATGCCATGGCGTCATCTAAGAGTCAGGCTTTAGAACATTAATTAAGGTACCTAAAGCTAGAAAGGTAAGCCATTCAAACAAATAGGAATTGAGCAAAAATTGATAAAAAACTTAAGAGATGTAGTATGTTGCTGTGTGATCATTTTGCATTGTAGTACGCTAAGTAAGAATGAATTAAGAATTCACCCTCAAATTCTTTAACTACTCTTTGAATTATGAATTTTGTGAAACAATGACGGATTTTATATTTGGAAGGCTGTGGGAAGCGTTTGTTTGGGATTGGTTGATTGCGATAGTTCAAAAGAGTGATGAGGTACCGATCAGATCTCGCAGAATGGTGGTATTGGCATATTGGCCTTACGCTTTGCCTGTTTGGTCCTTGACTTACTCTTTCCAGATAAGTAATTAACCTCTTGGCCAGGCGAGGCTCAAGTACACTACCTGGGTTTATGGCTGTAGAGGAATGGAGGGTGCCTTTGTAATCTGCATCAACACAAATAATTTGACAGAGCAAACCTTCATGTCGCATCTTATTGAACACGGTTTTGTTCTGTAATCCACGATGCTTCAGAGAAAACGTGAAACGCAAACCAGGTGGTTTGGTGTGTGGTGGAGTGTTCGGATCTAAATCCAAATTGAGCATCGAATATTATTTGTGTAGCAAAACATGCGTACAAAATATAAAGTATGATGGTTTACTGGCAGTGAGACGAAGCTTGAAACTGAAGCTGCTTCTTGAGAATACAACCAAACTCTTTTGGTATTTGATACCAGCACAAAATCATACATTGAATGGTATTTGAGTGAGTAGGATAGACCCAGTGAGTATGTATAATTCAGTACCATATTCTAAGTGTTCGTACGTCGACGAGTCACCCACTCAACATTATGTTGTAATTATTCGAGATGGGCATATCCCGCACTGCACCCACTGGCCCCCCCGGCTACCAACTGGGTCCGTTCGTAGTTATTACTGTACCAAGTCTCTTCTCTTTTGATTTATTTACCTTATGAGACAGGGCAACGCGCGACTTTGCTCCGTTTCGAAAAAAATTGCCCTCTTGCGATAGAGATGCAGATAATAAGGCTGGTATTATTAATTATACAATAGATAAGCATTATTCATTCATAGTCCTATTGGAAGATATGACATAATTAAGGAACTATAGATAAAACGACCAGTTTTTGTGAAAGTGATGAGTGAGGTTAGGATTTGAAAATACGCGATTTTTTCGACAATATCAGTTAAAAACTATCAATTTAAAATGCATTTCAGATATGCCATTATGACTTAAAGCGTCTTGAATTGTGCAATATTTTATTGAAAAATACAATTTTCCTTCATCTTTAACAGACCTTAGTACAAATTTGCTTAGTTGGGCGCTAGATGGCGCAAAATCTAGATAAACCAAAAAACTTGGTACAAACAACTAATCTCGGTTCCTCCCATGGTTCTTGAGAAGTTTACATTTTATCAACGAAATTGCTTATGAGCAAAATATCCACTTTTCTATAAAAATATCCTTTAATTCATTTTGCCATTAGACACTCAATGGTCAATATGCAAAAAAAATACCTGAACTATTCCCTGTGATATTGGAAGTTATCGAATTCCTCAAGTCATTCACATTCACTACAGGAGTCTAGACAGATAACATGGATCCCGAATCCTATAGTGTAATACCCAAATGCTGCCTGGACAAAGGGTTTTATTGTCAATTTTGTCAGGTTTTTATTGGTGTTCTTGGATGGTATAGCCAGGCGTTGGATGGTATAGAAACGCTTAGTATGTCCATTGTTAAAAGATAAACAAGATCCACCTTAATATGTGACATTGCACTCTTCCGCAATCAAGATTTATTCAAATTAACCAACCAGAATCAACTATAGATAAAATAACCATTTTTGGAGAAAGTGATAAGTAAGGTTAAGTTAGACAGTGTCAGTTAAAAAAATCATCATTTTCTATGAAAAGGTTTGCCATAACTACTTTAAAATTAATTGAATTTCAGATCTACTGTTATGATTTAAACCGTCTTGAAGTGTGGAAATATTTCATTGACTCATATCTTTCTAGATTTTAACTGACCTTAGTATAAAGTTGCTTAGTTGGGCGCTAGATGACGCACAATTTAGATAAACGAACTCATTTGCTACACAAGTCTCGATTCCTCTGGTCGTAGTGGTCGTTTTTGAGAAATTTTATCTAAAATAGCTTCGTTTGGGCACTACAAGGCAAATTAAGTTCGACCTTAATTCTTTGAAGTACTTAGGGACAAAATTTAACCCACCTATTATACAACTCAATGTTGGAGTAAAATTTAACCCACCTACAATTGTTTTTTTCCCAGTAATGTACGTCGGTTTATTTACTAAACCGTCTGACTATAATATGATCATATAAGCCTTAGAGATTAAGCGTATAAAGTGCAGATGTCGCTAGATTGTGCCTAGTGATCCAAGTGGTTATTCGTTTGTTTATGTTTTGTTGTTGTTGCAGGTTTCGTTCTAAAACGGGTAAGATATACTTTTTTTATAACTGTTTTATACTAAATAACTTGAAATTATTGAGTTACTTACTTCTATATTCTGTATTTTTAACTATGGGTTAAATGTTGTCCCACCATACAAGTAAGGTTTTTTTTAGGTAGGAGCAAAATATGGCAAGTGACCGATTTCCAGAACCATTACCTTTTAAGCTTATTGGTTTGACCGAAAAGAATCTTTATAATAAAATTGAGAATACTGAAAATTCGGACAGTGAATTTGTAGGCATTCCATCAGATATCGACTCAGATAATGATAGTCATAATGGAAATGATGTAGACGAGCCAGAAATCACAAATAATTTATCAGAACCGGATAATATGGTAATATCATCATCTGATGAAGAACCGGAGGAATGGGACCCCAAAGACCTTATTCCACCGAGCGAATTAAAAACATTATTCAAAATACAGTGGAGTAAGAATAAGAAAACGGTTCCACCTGTCCAATTTATGGAATATTCAGGAGTAGCCCAAGTCATAAAGGAACTAGATAGGGTGACACCATATAATATTTTTAAACTTCTGAGTTCAGACAAAATTGTCGGACATATGGTGTTTCAAACAAACCTCTACGCAGAGCAAACTTTTCACAATTCCGGAAAAAGTTAAAAGCCCACCGATAGTGTAGAAATGCGTACATTTATTGGTATAAACTTACTAATGGGTATCAAAAAGCTGCCGTCATATCCGGATTATTGGAGTACAGATCCAATTTTACATGATCCCTATATTAGTAGACTAATAACTGTCCATCGCTTTGGTTGGCTCCTAAGTAATGTACATCTTAATGACAACAACTTCATGCCCAACCGAAATTCCGATACTTTTGATAAATTATATAAGGTAAGACCATTTTTAGAAATGTTGAAATCCAATTTTCACGCCTGTCTGCATCCTCACGAATTTTTATCAGTGGACGAGTCTATGATAAAGTTTAAAGGCCGATCTACGATCAAACAATACACGCCTACAAAGCCAGTAAAGAGAGGCTATAAAGTGTGGATTATAGCTTACAGCACTGGATATTGCTGAGATTTTGAAATATATTGTGACAAAACCGGTCCTGTTGCAGAAAAATGTTTGGGTACCAAAGCAGTGCTTCAGATGACACGATGACTGATGAAATTTTCTTTGATAACTTTTTTACAAATGTAGTCCTTATGAATCAACTGTATCAAGAAAAGTTATATGCCTGTGGTACTGTTAGATATACCAGAAAAAATATGTGCCAATTTCTGGAAGATAAAGCAATGCACAGAGGTGACTCTGACTGGTACGTGAGTTCTACAGGACTTTCAGCATTTAAATGGCGCGATAAAAGAACAGTTCACCTTCTTTCAAATTATCACAACCCAGATGACAAAACTGAGGTCAAAAGGAAAGCGAAAGACGGCAGTGTAGAAAACATACCTTGCCTTAATAAACATATGAACTCAGTAGATAAATTTGACCAAATGAGGGCCGTTTACGGCCTTGACCGAAAAAACAAAAAATGGTGGCATAGAATCATGTTTTCCTTGATGATTGATGCTGCTGTTGTTAATGCTTACGTGCTTTACAAGTTATCTAAAAGGCCTAAAATGAACATGAAAGAATTTCGTTTGAATATTATAGAACATCTAGTTGCTGACAAATTGGTAACATCATTACAGGGTACCGAAAAACCATCAAAAAAAGGAGACCTTCCCAACCAGAAACGATTAGACTTACTCAAAGTACACATCAGCCAGTACGAACCAGTAGACGAAGATGTGCAGTCTGTTGTTCCAAGGAATTTTAAATACGCACTAACTGGACCTGCAGCGTGTGTCAAGTTCTCCTATGTTTGGGAAAGAACAAGTCTTGTACTCAGTACTACCATACAAAATAACTTTAGGCAGTGGTATGGTAGGTCAAAATATGTACCATGGGTTTTTTAAAGAAAAAAGTAAAACATGTTATATTTCTCAATGTTATGTTTTATTTTACAGCACATTGTTTTTTTGTTATAAATAAGAATAAATTTTTTTTGTACCACTTGTCTAAATTTTTACCATTTTTTCTGTACCTTAAGAGCAAAAAGGCAAAATATCCGCTTCTCATATAACCGCTTATAATATAATTGCCGTCTAATATATCTAAAAATATCTAAAGTATTGTGATATTGCAAGTCATCGAATTTCGCAAGCCACTCACATCCATTACAGGAGTCTAGAGGATTCATGTTGGTACTGCGAGCTGGCCAATTTGAAGGTACAGCAGGTAAATGAGGTAAAGCTTCATGGTGCACAAACCACAACTGATAGCTGTACTAACCTCGAACAAAATGAATAAATGATCTTGGAGAAAGTATATTGAATTAGTCCAAGAATTTAGAGATAGTAAAAATTGTTGCTGAAAATGACTTATGACAACAACCTAGAAAATATGCATCTTAGGAAGTAGAGCTTGGATCTGTTGCTTATGATGATAGAGGAGGTTATAGGACTCGATCTTTCTGGTTATATGTTATGGATATATCGATAATTCTTCTGCTTATTTTTATGTTTTTACAAATCCTCTTTATTTCCTCAAATTTACTAATAAAGCCAATGATCTTTTTCATTTTACGATTTTATTGCTGTGAATAATTTTGCTAACACTTTTAATCTTGTTCAGTGTAATTACATCCTAAACTATAATAACAGACTATTGGATCTTGTTTTATCTAACTTCACCTGTATTGTTTCGCGTAGTGATGTACCTTTTGTCTTGGAGGATTTGCATCACCCTGCACTGGAAATTGATTTTACTCTCTCAGGCCAACGTGTCCATAATTTTCAGCTTAATAAAAACTTATCTCATTCTTTTAATTTTAGAAAGGCCAACTTCCATCTCCTTTATGACTCGATCCTTGAAGCTGACTGGTCTAGTGTGTATTTATCCTCTAACGTTAATGATGCATGCGGATCCCTATATGATGTATTGAATGGGATATTTGCCGCACACATTCCTCTTAAGCAGCAACGTAAAAGAAGATTTCCAAATTATTATTCTCGAGAGTTGATTAAGAACATTTATAGGAAAGAAAAGGCTTTCAAGGACTTTAAAATGTACAATTCTCCATTCTTTTAAAATAAATTCCATTCTCTTAGACGCCTTATCAAACTACAAATATATATATCAAACACCGAAAGGAATATTTCTTTGGACCCATCTAGCTTTTAGAATTTTATTGGTTCTAAAAAGGCTGGCACCAGGATTCCTGGTATGATGAGGCTACCCCATGACGTGGTAATTAAAGACCCACAAGACATAGTTGATGCTTTTGCACTGTTCTTTGGTGAGGCATTTATACAATCAAATTTCATTAACCATTCGTCGACTTCTCATAATGTGCCCCACTTTGACATTTCCAACGTTGATGCTTTCCAGATTATTTTAGCTAGTAAAAAACTCAAAAATAAGTTAACATCTAGTGTAGACGGTGTACCTAGCTTCTTGGTTAAAGATTGCATTGGTGTCCTGGCTGATCCGCTGACCTACATTTTCAACTTAATACTGTCAACAGAACAAATTCCTGAAATTTGGAAGACCTCTAAAATATTACCTATTTTAAAAGCTGGGGACTTCTCAAAAATTTTCGAAATTATCCTAAATCGGTCGCTATTTAGTCACGCAAAAGAACTCATCTCTGTAGACCAGCATGGATTTTTTAGCGGGCGACCTTGTGTTACTAACTTATCCTGTCTGTCTAGCCACATCTGTGAATCACTTGATGTTAATATTCAAGTCGATGTTATTTATACCGACTTCCAAAAAGCCTTTGATCGGATAGATCACTATATTTTGCTGCATAAATTAACTCAGTATGGTTTTTCAGGGAGATTATTTAATTTATTTTTTTCCTACTTGATTGGTAGATCTTAATATGTGGAATATGAGGGCTTTAAATCGAAACTTTTTAACGTAACGTCGAATGTGCCACAGGGCTCGAACCTGGGACCGCTCCTGTTTAGTTTTTTTATAAATGACTTGATTGAGTCACTCACTTGTCATAGGCTGGCTTTTGCCGATGATTTGAAGCTATATTTAAATGTAAGTAGTTTGGAGGATTGTGTTTTTCTTCAGAACTGTCTAAATACATTGGAGGTATGGTGCGCTGTTAACAGGTTAGGCTTGAATGCGGCTAAATGTAGTGTGGTCAGTTACTCTAGATCAAAAACACCCTTAAATTTTAATTACTTTATTAATAAGACTATTTTGAGTAGATTAGAGCAAATTACTGATCTTGGTATCACCTTTGACTCTGATTTTACATTCGTTCCACACTTCAACAACATAGTCAAGTCAGCCCTGAGAAGGCTTGGGTTTATAATAATTAGAAGTTCTCAGAGTTTTACTTTGAAATCTACATTAAGACTGCTTTTCTGTTGCTTTGTGAGATCAAAACTGGAGTTTGGCTGCATTATATGGAACCCGCTCTATCAGAATCATGTTGGTCTCCTTGAATCTGTTCAGCGTAGATTTGCTAAGTTTTTGGCCTTCAGACAGGATGGCATATATCCGATTTGATCATCGGCAACTATTGGAACCCTTCAATCTACATCCATTACATCTCAGAAGAATGATCTTCTCTGTAAAATTCCTGCATGGGTTACTCAATGGATTCATTTATAGTCCTGTACTTCTTTCTGGTGTACGTTTTCATTACATTCGTACATTACATTCTTTCTGCCAAGGCCTCATACTAACATCCTGTTGAAATCGCCACTATATACAATATGCGCTATATTTAATCGGATCTGTCACATGTGCGATATAAATGTCTCTCTGGTTCATGTGATTGTCGATATCTTGGTGGATCATTACTCTTGGGATTAAGACCCACGTGTTTAAGTTATAGTTAGTAGATATATTGCAGTTAATTTAATTTAATTTTGTTGAATACGTGATTATTTTGTTAAATTTTTATAATTGGGTTTTTGCTATTATTCTAATTTTTTGGATAACTTTTGAGATTGTGACTCTACTTTACTTTTTTTCTTTTCTTTTCATTCTTTTAGGTTTGTTTGTGTGTGTTTTTTTAAAATTATTTTTCATTGTTTTGCAATTGTTTCCTGTTATTGGGCAAGTTGCCTGTTGGAAATAAAGGTTTATTATTATTATTATTATTATTATTATTATTATTATTATTATAACAATCTTAGGTTATACTTAATTTCTTTAATTATAAATACGTAAAACACTAACAAGAAACAAAAATGAACTTGGCTCATTAAAAGTATTTATTAGGAAATCAAAATATAATTTAAAAGAAATTCGTAGATAATTAAATTTTTAATAGACATTGTTACAAAAGTACGAAAAAAGATAAGCTTCTTTTAGATTAAATATACTTTTTTCTTCTAAATATAGTTTGTGTACTATTACCTTATTGATTCTACAAATAAATATTCATAGATTTTGGATCATAAAACATTTATTTTTGAAACTCGACAAAATCTTCCATAAAATCCAATATAATTTTTTAAATAAATAAAGTGTTAAAGCAAAGAGCCAACTGAATAATATTTTGTGCCTAAAACTTAAAAGGCATCTTTAGTTATTTATTATTACATTCTAAAGTGAGTATATTGTCTTGACCGGTGATCGTTTAAATTAATCCAAATTGGCTTCCTGACCAAAACATTAGTAAATTGACAAATAAAAGAGCGTAAAAATCATAAAACTTTTACCAAATAACAGATTTTACGAGGCCATACCTTCTCAATGTTTAAGATTTATTTCTAAAGATAGGGTTCATAAAATCAATTTTTATAGCCTCAAAAATTGGTTATACAATGTAAGTGTGCTAAAAGCAAAGCTTTTCGAGCAAATAATAACGGCGATATTAATATTAGGGGGGAAAAAAGCTATCCCCACTTTCGGGCTACTATTACTAAGATTTTAGTTATGGCAGCCTTTTTTTTCTCAGTGTGAAATTTTGTAAAGACCTTTTAAGAACACCCCGTAATATGCTTTTCTGAAATTCCATTTATCAAGAAAACGAAATGGTTAATTATATAATCAATGAATCTTTAATAACCGATGGTAATATAAGAAAAGCGATGGTAATTCGTCAAATAAAGTATAATTACCGGCCGAAAGCGCTCTGCGTATACAAAAATATATTTTCCCGTCTTCTTCTTGGGAAACAAAACGGGAGACGTGGAGAAATCGCTGAGGGGCGTTATATAGAGGAGCCCGGAGGGGAAGAGAGGGGGTTGGTAAGGCGGGTTGAAAGTGGTAAATTTATAAAAGGGTTGAAACGCGGGCCCGCCGTCGTTTTTGTTTCTATCAGATTTCTTCTCCTTACTTTGCGAGTGAAAACGTCTACATACATTATTGTCATTTCTCATTTGGGACGATTATCATTAAAAATATTAATGATCGAACATTCTTCAACGGCAAGTCTTAATTTATTTAGGGAAAATTTTGTATACGTACTTTTCGCGGATGAGTAATGGCTCCGAGATTTTCCTGAGGCGTTCTCGTCTCGCCTCGGCTTGTGTGTGATTTAAAATTTTCTGATGATGGATTTATCAGGATTTGGAAAACTTTTGACTTTTTGTTGTGTTATATCTAAGTTCTTTAACATTTAACACGATACTATTTATCTAAGCGCGAGCATCATCTCAAGAAGTACACATATATGTAATGTGAAATCGTGAAGAGCTTGTTGTTTGATGTCCATAAAAAACAAATGTGTAAAAAGCTCTTCAGTCAAGTTTGGTATATTGGGAGGCTACACTAGTAGAATTATTTATTTATAGAATATTTATATATTTTATTAATATTTTGGCAAATGTTCCAATTAAATATTACTGTTTCAATATTAAATACATTAAGTTCAACGAATAGTTGAACACACATACTTAATACATGTGAAACTATAAATACAGTATTTTATAATACAAATTTAAGTACTTTAATTTTATGTAATTTTTGAATTCAATTTTCTTAAATAGTTTAAAAGTTGGTTGGTACACACACATGACAGAGGCGTGTTTCATGCTTTAATTATAGGGTTAAAGAGGCTTATAAAAAATTAAATTCACGTGTATATTAACGGAGAAATAACAGTGACTGTTTTAATAATAATCCTAAAAAAAAGCCAAGAATCCATAATAAATATATATACAGTGTGGCCCAAATTGGGTGTAGATGTATGGCTATCTTGGAAACTATAAGAGATATAAAATAGGATAAATAGGGAAAGTTGTAGGGCATTTAGTGGCCAATTTAGTGCCGCTTTCAAAAGGATTTTATCTTTTTCCGAGTTTTAAATATTTGGAAAAACTGAAAAGGTTGCATTTTTGAAAAAGGGCTGTATTTTTTTTGTCTTAACGTATTTTTAAAATCTGTAGAAACATTATTGGGACAACTTTTTAAGGGCAACACATATCTGAATTCAGTTTTTGTTTTCGTGTTTATTATCTTTTATAGAAAAAAGTTTTATCCAAATCCTTCGGGAATTTTGGGAGTTAGAGCCCTTTTCATTTCTTTAACATTTGACTTTTTAATTATTTTCACAACTAAACCTTAGTTTGTAGAGGTTTGAGACCATCGTCAGTCGATTTAGGTATTCATTGTTAATATCTGGACAAAGAATTATTAAAATCCCTTGGAAATTTCAGGAGATACGGGCATTATATTGATTAAATAACAGGCGCGGACTATAAATTGGTCGCTCGCAACCGACATATGCTGCGTTCTTGATTTTGGTTGCTGGATATCGATCGGACGCTAGCTTCACACACATTTATTAACAAAACTTTTAATTTTAGAAACTTACTTTTAATTATAAAGTTTTATAATTTTTGTGGTTTTTTCAAAACTTCACCTTTAATTTTTGTTTATGACGTTTGGTATCTTGGCAACGGCTATCAACTTTTTTTTTTTTAAATACGGACCTGCATTTTTTATAGCTTATTTTAAAAGCATTTTGTATTCCCTTTAAAATGATGTATCTCATACATACGTTTCTCAAAGTTTCGACGTATTAATAACCATCATCAGAAATTTTTCCTTAATGCGAGCCTGATTTTTTATTTTAATTATAAAAAGTTTATCTTTTTGGTTATTATTTAAAAATATTTATAAATCCTAAAGTAGTAATATTAATGATAATTCCATTTTAGACATAAAATAACTTGGTTTTTTAAATAATCTTTAAAGAGTGTCCTATTTTTTTAGCTGTCATGAATTTATTTATTCAAGAATCATCTGTGGAATAACACTGTTGCTACTAAATGTTAAAAATCAATATTAAAATGAGGTATTTAAAAAGATAAATATTACAAGGATCTGAAATTTATTTTTAATAAAATAATGAAATCCAGAACTTGTAAGCATTTTCGCGCATTGGTTACAATTTTTGCTTTGAACGCTGTTGAATGAATTCAAATTTTATTGTACGCTTCTCTTATTTTTAAATTTAAGTTTTCTAAATTTTAAGGCGTAAGTTTGATAAACCTGGTTGTTAATAAAACTCCATATGGAAAAATCCATGGGTGTTATATCAGGCGATCCTGCGGGCCATTTTATAGGACCGTTATTACCAAACCAACAAATATTAACATGAATAAAAGCTTGATGACTACTGTCATAAAAATATTATTTTTGTTTGGTTAATCATGACAACGCAGACAACTACTGTAACAGCCAACTGAATTGAACGAATAATATCAATAAGTATCATAGTTCAAAAGTAAATTTTTTACAGTATTTAGATTAGGGTTCATCGGGTTGAACATAAATAACCACTATTTAAGTTTTAAACAATTAAAACAGTCCGAGAGCACAAAAATTATAAAACTTTCTAATTAAAAGTAAGTCTAAAACCAATAGTTTTGGAAATAATAATTAAAATAAAATTTGGCGTTTTTTTATAAATCAGCCAGTACTTCACGAAATAATAAACATTTTGCAACGCTGTAAAAGTATTTACAATAAGCCTCAATATCGGCAACTTTTTTCTAATTTAACCGCCCTCGTATCTCCTATAGTTTTAGAAATAGCAATAGACACCCTGTATATGGTCAACTATCTCGACACATTAACAATAATTCAAACTCGATCAATATTTTGACATTAACACTTACATAAATGACGCGAGTACCATGGACATACCATGAACAGGCACTCCTCTTTTTGTAAATTTGAGCAGATGAATATATGAAAATTAGTGTTTTAACTGGTTAATAAGGTAAGTTCTGACGAAATAAGCTTCATTTTTGTTAAATCTATGTTTGACTCAAGTGTAAAACCCATTCCAAAAACACAAAACCCGAGAGAACATTATCGCCCTATAAATATGCTTTCAGCATTTAAAAAATTAGTTCAATTAATTATTTATGAACAGTTAATAGAACTCTCTACTGAGGATAAGATAATAAGTAAAAATCTGGATGGAAGGTACCGCTCATGTGAGTCTATTATACAATTGCTTTTACATACTTGGAAGCATATACAACATACTTGATTATTTGCCAAATACATCAATTTGCTAATGCCACTGTCACCTTTTTTAGCTCTAAGTCTAATGAGTTCCTTTCTACGACTCTTAATGATGAAAGTAACTTTTTTCATGTATGTGTTGATAAATTAAAACTTAATTTGTCAAAAGGAATAATTAAAAAATCTAAGCGAGATAAATAAAAGTTCACTAGAAATCTTGTTGTTAAGATTATACGTGAATAATACAAATTAAATAGTCAGTTAAATTTAAATGATTATTTTGAGTATGTCGTTGGTAAGGTGGACAAAACAAAGAAGTTAATTTTTAACAGCATAATAAGGCCGCATTTTGACTAATGCTTTATTTTGCAAATAAAACAGATACAAAGTTGCAAGTGGTGTAAAACATAATTATGCGAACCATTATAAATGAACCAAATATAAATATGTTAAAATCTTTAGATTGGTTGAATATAGAACAACGTTTTAAATATCAGGAAGTTGATATTTCCTTTCAGGAAATTCTGCCTACTTAAGTATTGGCAGAATTTCCTAAAAGGAAATAATTACAGTTATAATACAAATACAACATTCTGCCAAATGACTTAAAATTGGGATTTTTGGAAAAAACAAAAACGATTAAAAAAACATTTATTTGACTTAAGATTTTCTAGTGTATGGGTTTTTTTGCGTCAAGTTTATTATTACCTATTAGATTTAACTAAAAGTTTATTCAGACCTATTTTGTTATCATTGGCGATTATTCTTGTTTAATAAACAGAATTGTTATCAAATTTTGTATTAATGATGTTTATCAAAATGAATGATTACTACTACTACTAGTACTACAATGCTTAATTTGGAATAAAAGCTTTATTTTATAGCATTAGGTTAAATAATTTTTTGTCTATAACTTTTCAAAGAGTTCTCCTATACTTTTTTACCAGCAACTTGTTGTAGTACAAACATTATATTTATAGGATGTTTGATATAACTAGGGTTGTTATTTGAACCTAGATTTTCCTTTAAAGAAAATATTTTGAATACCTGCAAGGTATACAGAATGTCTTTGAAGACTTAACAAATATTCTTAGCTTATAGAAGACATAAAAAATTACTTTAAATGCCTGGAATAAAGAGAAAAATTGACACCTGGAAGACAGAAGAAATCACGTCGAATTTCTGGAAGACATGAAAAATTATTTCAAATGCCTGGAATAAAACTAATAGTACCACATATGTTTGGAATTTATAGAGAATTATTGTCAAAAATCCTGGAAGACATACAAAATTACTCAGAAACTTCGGAAGGTATAAGAAAAAATTATTTAGTTCCTAGATTAATATAAAATTCGATATCGAAGGCCTGCTAGAAAATCTAAATTACGTCAAATGCATTGAAAAAATATCGCTTGAATATATCATACTAGGATACACTTTTTTACTCGCAACACATTTGTAAATTTCAGGTGATTAAGTAACAAATATTATTTGTGTTTTAAAATTGTAAGTATTTTTTAATTTTCCTTGTATTATTAAATTCAAAATCACTCCAGAATATTTGAAACAATATTTGAAACGAGTGGCGTAAGATATATATTTGATTTAATATTTATCTAATATTTTGATGCTTCTAGGATATAGGCGTCCCGGGTCTAGTTAACTACTTGAATCAGTATAACAAGTGAACTCTGCTAGTCATGTATCAATATTAATCCCTCCCATACACTTATTATATCGAGGATAAAATAAACTTAATTCCCCTTTTTTCTACTTACATGAATTAGAAACAAATTGAATGTACGGTACACTAGAAAGTTAAATGAATAACAAGACCTCGAATTACTAGCATAATAAAACATGAATATTTAAGCTAAATTAAATGCATATATAAAAATGTATAAAAAATTTTAAATTTAAAAAGATATATAATTATCACATTGTAAAGATACTTATTAGAATTTTCCGAAAAAAAAAAGACAGCGGATGTGATAATGCAGTTAGTTTTTGCAATATAATAAAAAAAAAACTTTAACTTAGTTAAAGATGAAGCCGACTTGATGTCCACTATAAAGGAATAGGGCTATATAGTTTGACAGCATATTGTAGCTACAGAATCGTTGATATAAGGCACTCATGTTTGGGAACCCTATATAAAACCCTCTATTTCAGGTAACACGCATGGTGTAACGTGATTTTCTGCGAGAGTAGCAATACAACAGACGAAGTTTTCCTATAATACATCGGTCCAGTTCCTAACAGACCATCGTGTATAAATGGATAACTTCTTAATATAAAAGTCCGTCATAGGCCATTCAATGCTCTTAATGAAACGAATATATAGAAGTATCCTGCATGTCTATTAAAATATATAGATCATATTGGACAAACTGCATGCAAATATAGATAAAAAATAATTTTCCCCTTATAAATTTCCAATAAAACAAAACAAGTTACGTCAGAAAATAAGCAAAGACGTAAACATATCTTGGGCACTCGCTTGATTAAACGGAGGGCATTGTTGCTGACATTCTAAGTGTTCTTGTCAGCCTGCATCAGAAAGATACTCTTGCAACAAAGACAAATAAGATATCTTACCCTGGCTATACAGGATAAAGAAAGGAACTGGAGGTATTATAAGGACGTGTAAGGGCCCTCATGTATGATATTCTAAGTTTAGAATAACGATTAATTTTAATACGTATTTATGAAGTCGGGTTAAGGGGACTATAAAGAAATTATGACAATAATAGAGATTTTTTTTACATGAATGATGGTTCGTTAAATGCGTATCGGTTTCTATATTTGCCTGTTTGTGTATTTAAAAGATTCGGGAGAAAAAAGACGTGTGTGATTATTTTTATACAAGGTGTCCCGAAATTACATCGGAATATTTTACCAGCCGTATCTTTATCTGAAAATAAGACAAAAACCTCATATACAGAAATCTTATCTTATATCTGTATATTAATTAATGTGATGAATTTTGGTGGATCATGGATTCAAAAAGTTTATTTAATTCATATAGACAAAACTGTTACATTTAAAGAACAATATATATTTTGACTCTTTAGGAATTTGTCGATCTAATTATCTGCCTTGTAGCGTTTTTACTCTCTGTTGAGGTATAAATTAAAACACTAGATGCACAAAAATAATCAACTGATTTATTATACACTAAATACAATGTGACCAAAGACACTTGACACATTTATTTACACTGTATTTATTTCGATTTAAAAGTCCCGCCAAAATTCGGACTCTAACTGGCCCCCTAGCTGCTTCAGGAAGATTCGGTATATGTCTTCATATGTCTCCCGAGATGGCGCGCAGTATCGGTACATACACAAGTTATCGCATAACTGATTTTCTAAGAAAGTTATTCGCTAATATAAGTCGGTTAAAACTAAACGATGGACGCGTTATAAGCTACTTACAGAAAATAGGAGTAAGAGAAAGCTCCTTATGCTCTCGAAAAAAAATTTGGGACCTTTGTCATAGGTTACTTAAGTGTATAATACTTTATACTTAATTCAGAATTTTCTCATCAAGAAGGTCAATTACTTATAGACTTACTAGATATTATATCTGATAATGCATATTTTAATACTATTTTATATTATACAAAAATTAATTAATAAAAAAGATTTATATGAATAAGAAAATAAATCCCTTATTATAGATGTGATGTAAAAACTTTGTCTCTTACTCTCTTAATTTATTATGATATATTATTATTAGTATCTTATGTAATAAAGAATTAAATTAAAAGTTATATAAATTAATTTTACAGAAAATTAAAAAAAATCATAAATAAAATTGTTAACGTTTTTTTTTTGACCTGTGACACCCAACTAATTACCCTCCAAATAAAATAAACTACTCAATTCAGCAATTAATTTAAGCCATAAACAGGTAAATAAAAAAAAAAACAAAAAGAGCTAAGCTGCGTACACTTGTTACCCGATATAATTTGCTCTCTCGCTCGTTACATGCAAGCCAAGTTCGAAAGTAGAAAATAAAACAAAAATACGTAAAAAGGTGTGGCAACAATATTAATAAAGGCGCACCATGTTTACCACTTACACACATATAAATTTAATTACTTCTAAATGACTTGCGTTACACCGTCCGGATCGGACAATCATTTAACCATTCCAATTGTTAAGAATTCAATTATAAAATACAATAAACATGCATGTGTATGTTCTGCAGGGTCCTTCCTTCTAGCATGCCCGGTCCAATTATATAAGTGAGAAATTAAAAAGGATATTCGCCGTTCTTTTGTTGGATTCGAATTAGTTGTCGCTGGTAGGTGGTTTCTGATGTACATTTCAATACCGTCACTTCTCATTGACTGTGTGATTGATTGAACGTTCGTATTAATCAGACTATTTATATAACATAATCGAATGCACTTGATTTGTTATGAACATATACTTTTTCTATTTTATGAGGTTTATGAGGTTTCTGAGCAACAACTGATATGTGCTCAATTAACATTTCGTTTCCTACTATAGATCCAAAGTACAGAAACTTCGTTTCAACTCATGAATAATAATATTCAAGCGGTGCTTAAAGGAAGAGGTTAAGTAGACTGACAGCATTGCTAAAGATTTTGGATAGTACATTAAAAGCATTATATAAAAGAGTAATTCTGCAATACCCATGAAAGAATAAAGTAATTTGTAGGTAGGCAGAAGATTTGCTGATGAAATCCACACACTTCATTTCATCTATTTGTTATCAAAAGTAATTGAGTACATACAATAGTGAAGACATAAAACGAGAAAAAAAGCTTAACTATATGGAGACTTGTGAAACTAGAGAACCAAGTAAGCGGAATATAGTTGGTTTCTAGATTTTATTTGCATAATCAGTATAAAATCCACTTTTTTACCAATTTGTTCTGACTTGCATAGAAAATAAGGAAGAAAGTCTTCGATGAGATATTTTTTTTCTAAGAACATATGAAAATGATACTTTAATTTATAATTAATATGCTCATGAAATCTAGATTTCATAGAGATTATGCAGTGATCTTTTTATTTTTTCAGCCTTCTTCTCTACTATTCTCTTATCCTTTAATTTTTTTAATTACTTGTTAGTAGTAGACAACGTCTTCATGAATATGGCTGGGTACATAAGTTCATCTGTAAATTCATAACCTAATTGATAAGTTCTGCCTGGTCTTCTCTTTTCATTTTTTATCCCAAGCATAATTTTTTATATTTACCATCTTTATTTTCAGGTGTATGATGCATCACACGTACAATAAAAGATTGGGATTTATTTTCTTGATCTTTGCATACATTTTTCCTTTTCCAATTTTTTATTTAAAGAATTTTTGAGCTGAGCATTAAGATATGCATTATCACATATAACATCTGGTAACTCTTTAACTACATGGACCTTGTTGATGAGTAAATTATGATTAACTCTCTTAGGAAATCAGATGCGTCATAACTCTTTTTGTAAGTATACTGCGCGCCATCTCGAGGAATATGTGGAAGGTTGCCAAATCTTCTGGAAGTCGCTAGGAGGCCAGTTAAAGTCCGAATTTTGGCGGGACTTTTAAATCGAAATAAATAGTAGAAAACAAATACAGTGTAAATAAATGTTTCAAATTGTCTTTGGTCATTGTGTATAGTATGTACGTGTGTAAAAAATCAGTTAATTATTTTTGCGCATCGAGTGTTCTAATTCAGGCCTAAATGAACAATAAAAACGCTACAATACGCATATATGGCTTAAATTGTTCCCAAAAATCTTTCTTGCTAAGTGATTTGGATTTGGGGTCAAATAAAACTCAGGTTTTAGATTTTATTACTGCCGACGTTTTAGCCTATATTAGGCCATCCTCAGGGCTATAAAAAAATAAAAACCTTTTGCCCATAAACGTTATACTTTACAGTCATAAAAACCGTAGTGAACCTCGAAAAATGCTTATGATATGCAATGGCCTTTTTGCTTCAATCTAAAAAGAAGTAGAACCAACTATTGTTTATGAATCCATGATGTAGACATGGATGTTCAATACCAGAAACTATACAGCCACTGACTGAACCTCATGATGCAATAGCAAAAATTGTCCAGCACGAACAATCTGAATTAAACTACATTTATCGGAAATCGAGAAAGACCGGATACTCTTAACTGAATCCTAGGAAACATTATAATTCGGAGGTTTCCGCAAGACTTGTTTGCAATAAATACGCATATAATATGAGTATTTTTGCTAAAATTTAAGAGGCTTTAGTACTTGATCAAATCCACTCTAGATGCTGTTTTTGTCAGCAAAGCACCTTCTTTAAAAACCAAAAGCAATTTTCTTTCTTATTTCTGAATCAATATTTAGAATATGGTCATCAGTCAAGTCATGGTCTTCCTATGCCAGGAAGACTTTTTTCTATCTCCTAAATTCTTTTTTTAATAAGAAAAATGTTCTTCATGAGATAAAGTATCTTTGTAAAAAGAAGATATGCTTACGATATCTTTATTTTCTCTGCAATTTTGGACAAACAGTAATCAGTAAGGATTTTACAAATCTTATGCAAGAAAAACTATGAATAAAGGGATCCAGTACCTTATAGGTAAGTAGACCATCTACTGATGATACCATTAAATTTAGGTGCCAAATGAATATAAATTTTAAAGGTCTTATGCAGGAAATATTGACTAAAGAACGTCTTTGAACGGATAAGGCGTATTGCAGATATGACGATGATGATACATTCACACTGATTAGGATCACAAGAAGTTACGACCAATGAATGATCTCTACGCTTTTCTCCATTTCTTTTTTTCTGAAATATACATGAAATTCATTGAATATGAATTGAAATTATATTTTCTGAAATCTAGGATAATTAATATATATATTACTTCTCAATCTGTATACTCCTTTACCACGAAATACATATAATCAATATTCAGGTCAATGGCTTATTAAGCTACTATTTGGAGGGCAGATTGCAGTATATTTAGATGAATACATTTTATGGTTGTAACATGGAAAGAAGGGTGCCTTAAAAGTCAATAACAACCTCTGCCCTTTATCATTTTTACAACAGACATGCACGTATTCATTTCTATCTTACTATAATACCTCCTGACATTTCCTTTTATTATAATAACATTTTTCTAAATAGGCAATATACAAGATCCCTTTAAACAATTTCTTTGCAGTATTAATGGCGTAATATTAAGGTACAATTAATCACTTTGTATGTAACATACCGTCACGTCTGGTTAAAGACATGAAGACAAAATGGACCACACATAACTCGCTCCGTAACAATGGTCAATATTTCCCAGATCGGCACAATATATCCGACGCCATCACCCTATCAGCAGGTTACTGCACGCACTCATTAACTTTGTTCTTTAAGAAAAATATCGATATGTATGGTGTTTAGCTAGTCGCAAAGTTTAATATAAATATATTAGTGAGTGAAATAAAACACTTAAAAGAAAGGTTACTAGCGCTTTGATTTCTAAAATTCCTTGTTTTATTGCTCTTCTAGTATATACAAAAGAATCCCACTAAAGTAAGCAGTTTAGGAAATACAGTGCATCCCAAAAGTTATGTCTAAATTCATTTAAAATTCAGGGGTGTATTCGAAAAAAAAAACGCTCGGACCCGTCGATTTTTATTTCGAGTTGCGCATTTTTGTACGTGAAGTTTGTATATACAGGGTTGCTCAAAAATAAATTACGACGAAAGTCCAGATGATTCCAGATATCTTAACAGTTGTTGGTTGACTGCTTTCTCCATAATCTTCGATAATACTGGAACTAGTGCACTTGGGCGGTAATTGGAGGGCATCGTCTTCTTACCCTTTTTGGGTACAGCTTGCACTCGAGCAGTTTTCCAGCTTGTTGGAAATTGGCCCTGCTTATACGATGCCGTGAACAGTCTACATAAGGGAGGAGTCAATTCGTCTGCACAACGTTTTAGTATTAGGGCTGGAATTCCATCGGGTCCAGGGGCCGTATTTTTGAAACCATTCGACTTTGATTCGCATACGAAATTAGAGGATTTCGCACGAAAAATCGATATTCGTATTTTCGACCGCTTCGTATGCGAACTTTTTCGCATGCGGTGGATCGAATGGGTATATACCATTCGAATTTCAAGTTCGTGTGCGATTCTGCCACTTGTCTTGTTTTGATTTTAAACTAGCTTTGTTTTTTTTTTTAATTTGTGAGTTGGTTAAGTATTTTCGTAGTGTTTTTTTATTGTTTATTGAAAAAAAAAGCAATAATCAAATGGCAAGATTAAACAATCTTGTGCAAAGAAACGTGGTCGATGCACTGGAAGAGACTAAAACTCTGGCAGATAGAATGAATAGGATGTACTCTTCATTTCTTGACCCATTTGAAATGTATGCAGATGCTTAATTTAATAAATTATATAAATTAAGCAAGCCTATTACGATAGAATGATTAAGCATATTACGATGATGTGATCTTTATGTGCTCCTGAGACTGTGTAATCTATCCACTAGTTTTATATAAGGCTTGTGCAGTTTTAGCCGAAAAATTTTGGGTGAAATTGCCCGACTTTAATTCCGGGTGCTCTTCCATAAATGAAATTAGTTCTTTCTTTCGCTCACTCGACACAAAACCGCAATATTGTTTATTTTTTGAATTCATCAAAAAAAAAGTCAATTCGCAAAAACCCAAGAAACGCCATGAAAAAACCTCAAAATTCCTTGATGTTTTTAAACTAAAATTTTATGTTAGGTTAAAAAATCGTTATCGTCTTCATCCCGGTTGACACGGCCTCCAATAGCACTCGACTTTGCTACGTTGCCACTACATTTCATGTTCGCATGCGAATGAAATATCGAATGCTATTCAAAAATGCACTTTTTAATTCGTGTGCGAATTTTGACGCTCGACTTTGTTCGCATTCGAAGATTCTCGCATGGTTTCGAAAATACGGCCCCAGAAGCCTTGTTGGTGTCTACGCTTTTAAGAATTTTATTTATAATTCTTTGGGGAAACGAAATTTCTCCCATCGATGAATTCACCCTTGGCAAATATGGCGGTGTTTTGCCTTGCGAGTGCAGAGTGGAATTGGACGCGAAGAGTTTACCCAGTAAGTTGGCTTTTTCCCTTGCTGTTACCGCGATAGAACCATCATCTGCTGTTAGGGGTGGCAAGGCCGACTAAGCAAATCCTTGACTAACGGCTTTCGATACCGACCAGAAAGATCTTGTTCCATTTGGGAAGTTTAGCAGTTTGTTTTTGATCCTGTTGTTGTGACTCTCTTTGCATTCATCAATAATTCGCTTGCAGCTATTTCTGGAGGCTAAAAAGTTCCTGCGATTTTCGATGGAAGGATGTTGATGCCATTTGCGATATGCTGCATTTTTAGTGTTTACTGCCTTTTTGCAACTCAGGTTGAACCATTGCTTGTTGTTTGATCCGCATTTAGTAGAAAAAGGGATATAAGCTTCCATTCCTGATAAGATCGTCTCTGTAATTTGGTTTGCACATTCTGAGATGTTATTGGTTCTAAAGCAGACTTCTTCCCAAGGGAATGAGCGATAAAATTCCCGAAGATGGTTCCTCCACAAGCTGCGTAAGCCCGCATATGGTGGCAAATAGTTCAGCTTGTTCTTGTTGCAAAAGCGCAGCCAGTTGATATTGTGAACGTTAAAATCACCCATGACGATGATTTCTGCGCTTGGGTAGTCAATTTGCAGATGGTTAATGCAATCAACCAGGTTCAAAAAGAGCCTTCTATGTTGGGTGTCGCTTGGTGGTCTGTAGATACGGCAGATAAATTTCGTGGCACCACTGGCTATTATTTTGAACCACATGACGTCGAAGTCCACAGGTTCAAGCGTTCTCTCCCGCTGGCAACTCAAATCGTTCTTGACAAATACTGCCAATCCAAAGTTTAGTCGAAATCGGGTGTGTAGATCGTATCCAGGATAAATGAGGTGAACATTTGTTGTTGAAGGTTTCACCTTTGTTTCTGCCAATGTCAGAATGTGAGGCGTATTTGATTGCAGGTGTTGGTGCACTGTATTAATATTGGTGTTTAGGCCTCTGATGTTGCAGAAATTGATTTTTAGGCTTTTAGATCCGCCTGATGAACCCCCTCGACCAGCCTCCGCCCGGAGATTCGAATGGGAGGCGAGTTTACCTCCGGAAAGTTTTGGTTGTGAGGGCGCCATCATGCATTCATTTTTCTTCTCAATTTCCCCTTTGGAGACCGGACACATCGACATGGCGGCGAAACGTGAGTTCCATGGAACCACTTCACGCCGCCTAAGTCCTATGTGGTGGTATTGAACCGGGCGATGCAAGTGGACAACATCTACCACCAAACGGGTTGCTCTTTTAGTCGCCTTTTACGACTGGCAGAGCGTACCGGAGGGCTATTCTACCCCGGCCCTCCCCGGGTGAGAACTAAGTTATATTAGAACTAAGTTACGAAGTAAAGCCCTTCCCAAATTCAGGAAGACTATAATAAAAGATCAGTCCTCGATAAAGTTAAAAACTTGGGAACTTATCATAAAAACTTCGCACGAAGACCAAAAATTAAACAAAATCAATCTTTACAGGACAAAAATGGACCTGAAGATCTTTCCAATACTGACACTACTGATAACGCAGGTACTTCAACTGATACACAGCTACGACGTTAAGCTAACCCCTATCAAAAACCCCATTCTTCCTATTTCATTAGGACCATCTAAGATAATTTACACTAAACACATCTTTCTCTATTTTATTGACACACATTTATTAAAGAAACAACTAAATAATATATAAGTATATTTTAATAAATTAAAGGCTCAAACCTCTAAAGGAAAATCGACTCACCCTTTAAATTTTATTGGCCTAACCCATGGCTTAATACTCAGAACCGAGTATTTAATTAATATTACTCAAAGTAAATTGTTAAATCTTGAACCCACAGACAGGACTAAACGAGGTCTGCTCAACATAGTAGGGAAAATAAACAAATGGCTATTTGGTACCCTTGATGCCGACGATAAAAAATACTATACTGACGCGATAATAAATTTGCTAAAAGATAAAGACAATTTAGTCAAGACGGTAAACTCGCAAATGTCATTGTCAAAGAAATTTATTGATAACTATAATTCCACAATATCTAGTCTTATAAATAACCAAATTAAGTTAAAAAAAGGGATCAACATGCCACAAATGTATATAGAAAATGAAATAAATAATACGTATCTTTATATTTCTTTCGAAGGTGTAATTTCTCAAATCAATTTAGATTGCCAAAACTTAATAAACTTTTTGGATAATCTAGAAAACGCCATCACCTTCGCAAAGCTTAATGCTGTACACAATTCTGTAATTTCGGTAAACGAAATCAGAGAAATGATGGAATGCTTGGAAACTATACGATCCTAGAGCTTTGCCAAATTTTAAGAACATTCTTTCGTACTATCAATTCCTTGGAACACAAGTAAGTTTTTCAAGTAATAAAATAATTTTCGCAATTCATGTCCCTATATTAAAACTTAAACAAGCCACTTTCCATAACCTACTTCCTATCATACAAAACAATTCCATCATTATTCCAAAATACCCCTACCTGGCACAAGAAGTCGACATCCAATTTGAAGACAGCTTATGCCCAGAAATCGAGAAAACATTCTATTGCCTAGAGAACTTTTACCCTCAGGATAGTTGCACTATTGAGTTGTTGGAAAAACGTCCACCAACAAATTGCACACCCCTGCAAAACTATCTTGCTCCTAGCTGAACAAGTTACCCAAGGACAATTTATAATCATCTCAACCAAAAACACACAAGTCCTTACCAAATGTACGACCGACCAATATATAACTCTGGAAGAACCAACCCTTATCTAAGTTCCTGCAAACTGCGGAATAAAGCTTGATGGAAAAACATATTTCAACGATGTCATACTAGTAAAAGGGAAACCTTTGGTGCTACCAGAAATCCAGGACTACAAACTTTAAGTATCCAGACCTTACAAGTTGCCCAATATAAGTCAAGTCAACATACAAGACTTATATGAACTCAGGAGCCTAGCGAACCACCTACATCCCATTGACGACGTTTCACCGATCCAGACTTCAACAATAATCAACAGTACCCTGATTATTGTTATTATTATAATCATGCTTTCATTTGAAAAAATTAAGTTGATGGTCGTAATTTATTTTTGAGCAACCCTGTATATACAAACTTCACGTACAAAAATGCGCAACTTGAAATAAAAATCGACGGGTCCGAGCGTTTTTTTTTCGAACACAGCCCTGAATTTTAAATGAATTTAGACATAACTTTTGGGATGCACTGTATATACTCGGCAAGTTGTCTTTTAGGTTCTACTACATAATTTTTTTAGTAATTTAATGATTAATTTTAGTAATTTTTGTTATCTTAATATATTTCGTCCCAAAGAGTTTTTATATTAATCCTGAGGATAGACATGTCTATGGAGGAAATTAGTTCGATAATTAGTCAAAAAATAACGAAAGAGTGAAGGACTTGACTGAGTTGACTGAGAGTGTGTTTTTTACCCATTTTATTTCTCCACTGGCATCTTTTAACAGATTATTTCTTCAACAACTACTACTTGATTGTTTTGATATTATATATTCTAGTTCTGTTCTTCTTATTCATTTATCCATTTATATTTAATGGATTTTCTCTAACCATGGTTTTGATTTATCCAGACCTTTCTTCTTTTCAACAATCTATTTGAACCTTGTTGTAACTATAAACATCTTTTATTTTTTTAAGTTTTCTTAAAGACACTTATGGTAGTATGCATTTATAGACCGCTAAATTATGATAATGACGTGCTGAACTCGTTATTATCAGATTATTAACTTGTAATTCCAACAGGTGACTTTTTTAGAATATAGTAAAAAAAAGAAATTGAAGAGCACAAAAACTAACCTTTTCTCCTTTTCTCTCAATATTGAAAGTGAACCAGAATTCATAGAGAAAATAGTATTTAATGAAACAAATAAAATATTGTTTATGGACATGCTGTAGGCATATAAGTGGGACAATTACATTAAATTGAAGATAATTGTCTTGATAATCAATGGCATTTATTTGAAAATATTATTGTAAAAAATTATTCTTTTTTGTATTTTTTATGTTTATTAAAGTGTGTTATGATTAGATTCTTCCTTGATTTTATTCATAAAATATAATGTTCTGCTTACCATGTTCGCATCATCACGAGAGTAATAGACTTAAAATAGTGAAGATTTTATTAAAATGTCTTTGCTTCCTGAGGTATATGATAAAAATTGTCTTTATTAACCTCTCCTTTAATCAAAATTATTTTTTGCCATTAGTTACTTGATCTAAATAAGTTTTAGAAAGAAATTTCAACGCTAAAGTAAATTTTCAAAAAAAAAACAATTTAGCGAACCTCGTAACTTTAACTATCAATTAATATTATTATGAAAATTTCCAGCTGAACCTAAAAAGTAAACTTGAAAACATTTTAAGTTATTACTCCAGAGTACTCTTTTGTTTGACAATTTCGTAAACGAAAATAATTGCGTGCAATATTTTACGTCGTCCTTTGTAATTGTTGTATAATTCTAAGCATTAAGATTTGAAAATCTGAAATCCTTTCTCGTTTCGTATTTAATTCGGCTAAACCCCAATGGAAATCAGAATTAAAACGTAGTTTTCTACGGCCAGAGTGCATAGGGACGGTGTTTGCGCCAACGGCTTTAAGGGCTAATAAATTAGGCAGCTTAGGATTTATTAATTTTCAAAAAAAAACAAATAATTTTTAATTGCTATGTGTTAAAGTATTAATTTGGAAATGAGGTCCTTGAATCTTAAACGGGAGAGGCGATTTCCATTTAGTGTTCAAATCCCCAGAGTTATGTTTTATAAATAACTGACGTGAGATGTTCCCAAAGTAAAAGATTCAAAGGATCTAAGTCAGGTGATTGTCCACATGTCCATCACAAGAAAACAGTGAGATAATACTTTATCTTATTGAAAATGAATATGATCTTCTTTTTTTGTCAGCTTTTAACAAAGCTAGCTATGCGCACTTTATTTGCCAGCTACACGACACAGTAATTCATTCTACGTCATTGAGAATTAGTCTCTAAGATTTCGAAGCCATGAAGTTCTTCTCTCTCTACTCTTTTTCTTGAGGTTCTTCATTTCTACTCTGATAACGCCTTACCTAAATTATCCTTTCATAATGTTTTGCAACAATTTACATCTTAGTCTCTAATAATATGTGCAAAATATTCGAGTTTTTTTTTCAATGTTTGAAACTGTCTATCCTGGAAATCCAAAACATGCGATGATAGTTGAACAGTTATCACTTGTTAAGTTTAGACCATGTGATAACCATATATTTTGTTTAAGGTTCTGCAGATTTTCAATGCTGCCTGTTAAAGTTGTTAAATTGCTAGAGACTTATTTTTATTCCTTCATCTCTTTCTAAAAAGCTTTCTCAAAAATGGTTTCAATATAAACGTCGAAAAGGAGAGAAAACAGAATACACCCTTGCTGAAGACCACACTCTAGTATTAGAGCAGATAAGAGCGATTTTCCTCCAACATCAACTGCTCTAGCCAGAACTATTCTTGTGCAAATTTTTGGAGGTGATGCACGAATACCTATCCTAAAATAAATATTTCTTTATATGAGGCGTCCGGTTTCTAAACTCTCTAAATCCATTTTATACAAAAAATGAGGTAAGGGCCCTGCTGCCATCTATAATTGCTTTTTTATCTTTCTCTAAATAATATCTGCACTAAAACTTCTTCTATGCAATAAAAATTATATGTAAAATTCTGGCCACGGTAGCAGAACTCTCTCACTCCTTCGTAGATAGGAGAGATAAACTCTTTAGGTCAAAACTCTTTTGCTACTGTCAAAAGATGGAATTTTTATGTTCTTATTTTAGATCGGCTTGGCCGTAGATATGCTTCTAGAAAGAAAGCCTCTACAAGTTAAAGAACTATGAAAAGTTGCGACATTTTATATGACATATCAGATGCTTGACAGCACGGTAGTCACGAGAAGATAATTTCGTTTTTTTACCGCCATCTATATTTCAACCTATCGACAGAATATATGTCAAAAATCACAATAATATAAGTTAACTTCTACATTTTGAAGTTAATGTGACGTCAAGTTAACTTTAGGCTATCTGTCAAAATAGTCTTATAATACCTTAATGTTAGATTTGCGTCAAACTTTAGCTTCAGAATTCCATCAGAAAGAGGTGTAAAAGCGATTATTCATTCTGTTAAAAATTATTGATATTTATTGTAAAGCCATATTGCCAAGAGGATTTACCTAATTATTTTTTTATTGCTGCACATATAAATTTAAAGTGATTACATATAAAGTTATCCTATAAAAAAATACCTACCACTGGTGAAAATTAATCTGTTCCTTATCCGAGATTTCTCCATCGTCTCGACTCTTTTTCCTATTTAAATATCTCACTTGTTTTACAATCTATCTCTGTCCCTTATTCTTAAATCTATCACAATTCTGCGTGAGTTTTATCGCAGTCGCTCGAACAAATTACTCCCCAGGTTGCGGGCTAAAGCGGAGCGAAGGGGGGAAGGGCGGCCAGGAAACTCCGACTTTCTTCTTTACAAAGATAGAAGAGTTGGTGTAGAATTTTACGAAATTAATGTTTATAATTGCATTGTTTCTCTCTGCTCGCGGAATAATGGAATACATTGATTAAGTTTCTTAAGTCACTAATGAGTATTTTCTGAAACTAAGATACACAAATTGAATTTTGTGCAACGGCGACGAGGAAAAGTTGGAAATAATTAAAAATGCTCAGATGCTATGCTGCCGCTACCGGAACTTTGCATACTTTAATCCTAAATCTAAGGAATATCGATTCGAAACTTTTATAAATTACGAATATACGTAATTGGGTTTTTGTTTCAATTATAAGCGCTTGACGTAATACATAAAATTTTATTAGAGCAACGACTCATTATTTTGAAAACTTTTGATTTGGTTTTATCCGTTTTTAAACAACTCATACAGAACAGGAACTGGAGAAAAAAGTCACAAAATCATTGAGTATCTAAAGTAGTTATTAACTTTAATAAATTAAAATACCTAAGCCAAGAAGAACATTATTGATAATAAGAAGGTTAAATAATAAGTTCTGCAGATAATACAGAAGGAGTGTGCTAAACCAGTGCGTTAAACTTTAATTATCATTTTATTGAAACTGTCGAATAATAATATTCAATAAAAATAATGGTCTTAGCTCACAAAAAAGTTATAATAAAAGGTAGTGTATCAGAGAAAATGCGCTAAAAAGCAACTTCTTAGGAAGAACTTCAATTTGTTGTTCAACTTTAAGACTTATATCTCTTATAAGGAATAATTTTTCTGAAATCTTTTTTCATGTAAACACCACAGCTATGTAGTGTTAGAGTCTGATGATGATGAGTGAACTTATCGAGACGCATAACTCTTGACAAAAGATTGGCATTCTCATTGGTGGAAAAAAGTCTTTCCAACCCGCCAGAGACAACCAAAGAGACGCGCAACTGTGCGCTAATAAAATAACCGATTATTTTCCATCTTTTTCTCTCGTCGTGAAAGGTGAACGTAGATGGCGCAGATAGCGTTTGCCGCCATAATTCAAACCTCGGCTAAGAATTTAATGATTTATTTTAATTAAAATCAGCCGTTATGTCTCAGAACATCATAATTATGTTCTGAGACAGAACGTCTAATTTTAATTAAAACAATGCAATTTAATAACATTTAAATTGGGAAACTAAATAAACTAAATATAATTCTGAAACGTTTTGTATTGTATTTTCAGTATATGATATAACTATAATATGTACATGCATTTTGTTATTAATTAATCTTTTGCTGAAGATGCTAATATCGTTAGCCAAACAGGTATCCAGAATAAATAAAATTGTTTTGGTGAAGTGGTAAAAATGTTTTTCTACTAATTGGTAAAGAGTAGATAAGTCTGTTCTATTATAATGAATATACTGTTAAATTTGTATGTGTATGAAATATATATACACATATTTCATTATTTATGATGCAGTATTTTTTTAATCAATAAAAATTAATTAAAAGAATAAAACAGAAAGATTACAGCTAAATTAAAAATAGCAGTAAATAGTCAGCACAGATAGTCCGAACAAATGTTATTCTTGTAATTAGATTAAGTTATATTATTAAGATTAAATTCATTTGACTATTTATGTTGGTTTTTTAATTTTTTTTAAATGGTTTTTTTGCAAATCTCCTAATTTTTCCTTTTGAACCACCATAGTATACCTATTTTAACTACAGTCTTAACAATTACCTTAATGAACATATTTCTGTTCCTAAAGCATCTATTACACAGGGCGATATTACTAGCCAGTCGCCGGCGAATTTACTTGCTGCTATAAAAGTCGTCAAATGTAATCGCGGCTGCTAGTAAACTCGCGGCTTGCTTTTTCCCAGCGAATAAAGTTGAACACTGGCCTACTTTTCTCGCTACTCGCTCGCGATTTCTCTCTCTGGCGAGTGAAAACGCTATGTGTAATTTAAAACAGGACTAGTACTAGTTGGATAAAATGGCGGATATAGTGCGTGCAGGAATTATTGTTGTAAGCCTTTTAATTCGGAAAATAACTTCAAGAAAAGTTTCTTCAGAAAAAAAGAAAAGCAAGACGGGTGCGGGTCAGGAATTGGATTTCAAAACGCGACACATATGGGGCTTCTAATATTTTATTGAAACAATTAAAGGATGAGGATCCTGTGGCGTACAGGCATGTTTTGAAAATGAGCAATGAACAGTTAATAATTTATTACAAATGGTTGAACAATCGAAACAATCCGCAAAAAAAATACAAAAATGAGGATGGCGATACCAACTGCTAGAAAACTAGAAATAACCCTGCGCTTTTTGGCAACTGGTGATTCGTTTATATCACTAGAATATTTATTCCGAGTGCCTGAATGTACAATGTCACTATTTGTAATCCGAAAATGTATTTATAAGTGCCTGATGAAGAACATCGTGACCATATCCGTTATCTTTGTTATTTTGGATTTGGGTATGTGTTTCATATGTGGTTGAGGCAGGGCTGGGATCACTTGGGGAAGATAACGATAGAGAAGTTTGCAGTTAAAGGGGTTCTCCGTAGTAAGTATTTATTTGGTTATTGTTTTCGAAACAGATTAGCTTTACACGTGTAATAGAATTCTAGATTTCTTGCTGCAATAAAATAGCCTGACGTTGCGGCAATTGACGTAGCTCTGCAGCTACATACTTCCCAAATTCGTCGTACAGTTTTACCTGTGATACATTTTCAGCAATTCTATTTAACTGACCGACTGCATCAGAAATTTCTGGATCTGCTTGTTTTTTCACCCTTTTTTATGTGTTTACCTTTTGCTTGATTTAAGAAGTAAACAAATTTTCTAAAATATATAATATTTTTCTTCCAGATGCCTACGACAAGCAATGAATAGAAAAAAATACAAAGCAATTTTCTTCTTCGTTGGAATTTTCCGAGATGTTGTGGAGCGATTGATGGCAAGCACGTTCTGATTAAAAAACCTCCCAGGTCTGGGTCAGTGTACTTTAATTACAAAAAAACCTATAGTATAGTATTATTTGCAATGCTGGATGCAAATTATTGCATTACTTACATTTATATTGGAGCAAACGGCTGAGCTAGTGAGCGAGTGCAATATTTAGAGATAGTACTTTAAACATCGCTATGGAAAATAACACTCTTAATATGCCTGAAAATTCGGTCATTGTGGGGGACGATGCCTTTCCATTAAGAACCAACTTAATGAAGCCGTACAGTAAGTCACAGCTTAATAATACTGAAAGGATATTCAACTACTGACTCTCTCGAGCAAGACGAGTATCAGAAAATGCATTTGGTATTCTTATGTGACGCTTCAGAATATTTTCAAGACCAATTCAATTAAAAGAAGCAACAATTGACGATGTTATTTTGGCAGCATGTAGTCTCCACAACTGGCTGAGAAAAAGCAGTCCCGATACTTATGTTCCTGAAAATGCTGTGGATAGAGAGGATTTGAACACGGGAAATATTACTTTTGGAAAATGGAGAAACCACGTGGATAATCTTTCATCGGTTGGTCATTTGGGAAGTAATAATTACAAAAATTTCGCAGAGGAAGTAAGACGCACGTACGCCAAGTATTTTATGGAAGAAAATCCTTTATCGTGGCAATGGAAAAAAGTGGGATTGGAATTAACTTGAATAATATTTTTTTATATTTTTAAGTAAATACAATTTATTATTTTCCAACGTAATTTTGCCCAAAACGTATGAGGAAATTAGACTTTATTTTTTATGCACAATTTACTTATGTAAAAATAAAAAATATCTAGCTCTAAAATTTACTCACCAAGTTTGAATTACTCTGTCTTGTTGACAAAACTTCTGCGAAAAAATGGGCAGCCTCAAACCATGTTAACTTTGGGGTGTAAATGTCTTCTGTTCCACAGCCACTTTTTTTGCTTCGTTCTATTTTGGCCAGTTCTTGCCGAAACACATCTTTCAAATTTGTAATTTTGTTTTTCCATTGTTTTTCATCCATTCCTTTTAGAAGCCTTTTATCATCTAATTATTCATACATGTTCTTAAATAATACGTCTTTCAGTTTAATATTTAGATAATCTTTGTGTTTAATATTCCATAATACTGGAAATTGTTCATAAATATTTAAAAACTCTATAATTTGATTACTATTCCATTTAACAGACATTTTGAATTTTCGAACGAAAAATACAAAACAAACAACTTCCAAAAATTCAATACCCTGCGAGTAAAGCGATTTAACTAGCCCGGTGTAGTTTACTCGTTCTAACTCGCTCACTGGCTTTAAATTTTACTCGCCGGCGACTGGCTAGTAATCTCGCCCTGTGTAATAGACGCTTAACACAAGTCAAAACACTAAAAGCTGTATCCTACAAAAAACTACAGCTACTAACTACTGTTATCAAGTTGATCTAAATCCGGTGGGTACGTAAAATTTAAGCACTCATCCAAAATCTCAACTAATGATGTTAAACAAAACAAAATTAATCAGCAACAACAACTATTCAGCCATATTAAAAATTACCTGTTCATGTTGAGCAAGGATTATACTGTTGCTGTACTTTTTTAGAAATACTAGAGAATTGGACACAAGCTATCCCGTATTTTTGCATTCATTTAGACGGAGATGGAAGAATGTTTTCTCTTGAGTGCTCTGATAATTAAACACATATAGCATTGCGAAAGATTAGTATTGTGGCGCCACCTTAGCTCGCTCCCCATAAGGGAAGAGAAAGATAACGAAATACAGATTAAAGAGAGCAACAACAATAGGATAAAAATTTATATCTAGTTGCACGTCTCTTTGGTTGTCTCCGAACCCGCTATTATAGCCACTCCACTTCAAGAATGGACTTTTACTTTTAAACAAAATTGTAAGGAATTTATTATTTTTCTCAAAGCATATTTATTTACACAATTAAGGCCGATTTACACGATGCCCGTACCTGGCGCCAATCTCACTGGCTCACTGGCAAGCCAGTTTTTTACTGGCCAAGTGTTGTACCTAAAGTTGTTTACACGATGTCAGTAAGTTCAAGTCAGTTGTGAATTTGTACTGTGTTGTTTTTAAAAATGAATTCGAGAAAAATTGAACTTTTCAAAAAAAGAACAATAAGAACCGTGATTATGTTACTAAAAGATGAGTTGAGTATTATGTTAGATGAAGAATTGAAAAAAAAGAAGCGACTATGGGTGAGAAAATGGATCAGTGAGAGATCAATAACAGGAGGTTCGGCTTTGCTGTTAAAACAGCTTAGATTAGAAGATTCCTCTGAGTACAGATTGGCGTTACGACTTACAGCCGAAAATTTTGATGAGTTACTTTCTCTCATAGAACACCCTATTCAGCGTCAAGACACCATAATGAGAGATGCACTGCCTGCAAAAATAACGTTAGAAATAACGTTGACATATTTAGATACAGGAATGTCTTACCGAAGCATAAGTCACTTTTATCGTGTTTCCAAATCTGATATATCACAGTTAATACCAGAAGTGTGTCGGGCAATTTTTAGAGCATTAAAACAATTTATTAAGGTAAAGTATGTTTAATGTATTCGGAATAATTTACATTACATATTTCTCAAAGCAGTCGCTATTATATCACTGGCTTGTGTGCTTTCGTCCAGGCTATCATTGTGATATGAAATTGGGGAAAAATCATCGTTGTAGTGAGAAGCCGAAAAAGAACTTGTAGTGCCTGTTGGACTGATTTCTGGTGGGGACAGTATAATGCTGGCTGGTAGCTCGACTGCTCATATTGGACGCTGGTATACGCTTGAGAGGGCATGTTTGATTGCACCGGTTGCTGAATATTAAAATATGCGGAATTAGGTTTCTTGGCTTTTATATCAGCAAGTCTGCATTGAGTTAATATGCTGTGTATTTTTTCTTGAGCAATTATTGCTTGTTTATTAATTAATGAAGACATTTGTGAGATACCAATTTCGGTCCGAATTTGTTGAAGAGCCGATGTTCGGTTTTGTTTGTTTTTATATTCCTGGCATCGAATATTCCATAGACATTCATGCTCTCGATACAGTTGAACAAGCTTTAAAGTTTCATCTGTACTAAACTTACGGGCCATTTTTTCAAAAACACCCAGAAATAATTACAAAATATAAACTAAATAATTCAACTTTCAAGACAGCCTTTCTAAGTATGCTACTGACTGGCGGCAACGTGTTTAGACGCTGCCTAAGCACTGGCGCGGGTGTTGCGGAGCATGGAGGTGAAATCGACTGGCATGAAAAATAGGCGAACCCTCTATTCTCGCCAGCACTGGACTGGCACAGAATAGTGTCTATGCGATACCAGCGCTGCCGTGCCAGTGAGACTGGCGCCAGTTACTGGCATCGTGTAAATCGGCCTTTATGCACTACAAATGTTATGACGTAAAGATATTGACATGGCAGACGTCATTTACCTCAGCTTAAGCTAGGTGTACATTAATTTCTAAAACTAAGGGACTGTTCACAGGTAATCCATTACACAACGACCATTATGAAAATTAATCTTATAAATAAAAATTAAATATTATTGCATATAATTATTTATTTAAGTAAATGTAACGTTATTGAAAACGCCGAGAAACCAGCTGATTCTCTCCGTTATTCCGAAATGACACACGACATCTCGAAGGTCAGCGAATCTTCCGCAATCATGGTCAGTTGATTGTATAAGGAGCCGCGTCACCACTGGGCGTTCGTTGACAGTTTAGTCGAAATTTGATATGCAATATTGGCAAGAAATTTAAATCGGACATAAATATTAGTAAATAAATACGGCGAAAATAAATTATATAATCGAATATTCAATTAACATTTTAACGAACGACGAAAGCACTGTATAAATAAAATGAATATTATTAATAGTTCTTTGAAACAATCTTGTTTTCTCTCTAAAAATCATTAGTTCCTTTATTTTGGGTTCAGAGAGTTTCTTCAGTACATCTGTTAATTACTTAAAGCACAGATTTAACTAGCTAACGCAACTATATAACGCTAACTATTGCGTTAGCTAGTTAAATCTGTGCTTAAAGTTAAAGTACATATATTTACTTATCGTATTTAAGAATAAAAAAAATTAGAGATATATCTCCGGGATTCATTACTTACGAAAAGAGAGCAAAATCGAAGAGCAGCAACCACCGTACCGGCGACCATTATTGTGCATTAATGGATATGAAACAGCACATTTCGTCTTCTCGGTATTGCATTTCATGCTTAAGGGGAAACATATTTATTACAATGACAATAAATTTTCTAGTACGGTTTAGTGTTAACTTTGATTAAGCCGTCCCAAGTCCGGTGGTTCACTTCTTCATTCCTTAAGAGGTCGCAAAACAAAAAAAATCGATTATACAGGGTGTCCCCAAAATTACATCGCAATATTTTGCCAGCCGCGTCTTTGTCTAAAAATAAGACAAAAACTTCATATAAAGAAATCTTGAGAAGTGAATCGTTTTCATGTTACAGGGTGTTTTATTATTCCGAGTTTTTTGTTCATATTTTCGAAACGCCTGGACGTTATTTTTCGAATTTTTTATCATATACTACTGTTATTATTACTAACTGATTTTATAACATTTTTTGCTTTGGATGGATATCCATTTTGCTGAAAGTTGGATTGGTCAAGGTGGTCCTATTAATTGGCCTCCTTAATCTCCAGATCTAACTTCAGTAGATTAATTACTATTTATGGGGTCATTTAAATGAATTGGTATATGCTGTAGAAGATAATACCCGCGAAGAATTAAATCAGAGGATTAATTGGGCTATGGACTACCTTAATGGGTTAATGAGATAAGGGAATATCTATTTTCTATTTTAAGGGCTACTCGCGCAATAAGACGTAGGGCAAGATTATGTCTCCAACAAAATGGCAACCACTTCGAATATTTGCTATAATTTGTTTGGTTTTTTTGTTTTTTTTTTCTTAGCTAATAAGTTAATTGTTTGTAATAGTCTTATGTCATGTTTATACTGGATGATTTGTAAAACGGATGCTCCTATCGAAATAAGACAAGAGCACCTTTTTATAATAATAAATAAAAATTATGATTCTTTTCAATTTTATTACGAAAATTATTAAAAAGTAGCTAGAAAAAAAGTGTTGACATTTTTAACCTTACTGACCACTAATTTTAATCAACCCTATATACATTTAAGCATAATATGTTATAAAATCAGTTAGTAACAATAACAGTAGTATACGATAAAAATTTCGAAAAATAACGACCAGGCGTTTCGAAAATATTAACAAAAAAACATATTCAATAGGAATTATAAAACACCATGTAACATGAAAACGATTCACTTTTCGAGATTCCTTTATATGAAGTTTTTGTCTTACTTTTAGACAAAGTAATTTCGGGACACCCTATATAATATATAACATTAACGGCAAGTAAATTGTTGTTTAGTTGATTAAAATTCCTTAGTACACCCAAAGTCTTACAAAAGGCCAAACGAAATCCAATAACACGATTTATTGGCGTCACATTTGTATCGGAAATATAGAAACGACCAATGAAATTTATCTTTAAGCCAAACCCTTTACTTTTACTATAATGTAACTGGATTATGTGGAACATGAAAAAACATTGTTTATACATTTCTTGAGCAAATAAGTATTTGGTTACAAATAAAAGGTTCTAAATAAAAAATGAAATGTAAAGAGAAAAACTGGGAAAAATCAGACTTTTTGAGTGTCAATAACCTGAAAACCGAAGAAGATATACATATAGTACCCTTATTAAAGAAAAAACCACAGCTGTAAATAGCTCCGCACGTGGAGAGTACATCTGTGGGAAAAACTATAATTGACCATAGAATCTAAAAATTTAATATTAAACAGGGAGATTTATATACAAAAATGTAACATTTATGCCGTAAGTCTTTTAATCTCTTATTTGATGGTACCTCCTTAAATTGTGTTAAATATGATATACACATATTACAAAATGAGAAAACGTCATGGAAGTTAGCAACAGAATCAGAAACGAAAATCCGTTGGGTGAATATTATATTGTTCTATCAGCATTTTTGGCGCGAAACATTCCGTGAATGTATTTGAATATATATTTTTTTAATTGTTCTATCAGAATTCAAAACGTTAATCTGAATTGCTTCCAACCGAAGTTAAAACCGATATTAAAATGTTCTATGTGTAAAATTTAAAAAATAATTAGTATTATAATGTATCAACCCAACAGATGAGCCAATCAGATTTTAAAGTCAACTGCTGATAGAACAATATACTATTATTTCGCACTAGTCAACATCGAGCTTTGTTTTGTAAAACCGTGTGCTGGTTTTTTACGGTTTAGTGCTGTTTTTTTAGCCACTTTAAAAAAATGGACTTCGACATGGAGCCGTAAGTATAATAAATTGTTTTAATAAAATGGATTTTAGAAAAAATTGTATGCTAATTGGTTTAACTGTAAACCTTGGTTTTCTAACCTCTATTTTACATGCGTTTTTTCTGTTAGAACATTATAATAATATCTTTTTAAAATTTTGTTGTATAATTGTGAACTTTAAAGCTTGCTTTTAGAAGATTGTATTATTTAACTTAAGATCAATATCAGGAATGAATCCACACGTGAAAGAATGGAGTATATGAGTATACTAAATGCAAAACTCGGTATTTGACAAAAAACGCGAAAGTGATTTTATTTTACATTTTGACAGACTACACTGATATCTAAAAGATATACTACAATATTAGCTGCAAAAGTGCCTATTTACGTATAAAAAAGACGTTTACTTATAGAGGATAAATGCAAAACTGTGTATTTGCAATCGCCGTTCAGATGCACAACTGGGTATTTTCAATCAACCAATAAGAGCGCTAGAAACACTTGTAACGGCCGCATACCACGTGTTATAATTTCATTATTTTTATTTTTAGTTTGTTACTGTACTTGATAGTATAAACATCGTCTCGCAGTTTTAAGCCGTTAAAATTTTAATTTGTTAATATTAGTTTCGAAAAAAGTGTCTACTACTGTAGGAATGGATACAGTACAACCATGTGAAAAAGGAGAAAACGCGAAATAAATAAGGAGAACTGGAAAAGAAGGAAGATGCAAATTGAAAGGTAAATGCAATGTTTATAATAATATTGTTTAAACCTGCATAACAATAAGTATCTAGGAAAAATTAAATTTTACAAATTATTATAGTTTTTTGTTTTTTAATTTCAGACATAAGCCACATGATTTGCCTCAATACCCGAAATATGCTCAAAATAAAAAACCAGTGTTTTTGTATCGGAAACTAAGCATGAGAGACATTCAAAGCTGCCACATGGCGTTATATTCAAATGTTGACAAGGTAAAACAGACATTTTTGTGCTACAATTTTGTGAGGGTTCAAAACCCAGAAAATCATTAAGAAATCATCATGGACTTTCCATAAAATATTTTGTTCCAACAATAACTAAGGAAAAATTTAGAGTTTGTAAAAAAGCTTTTCTCAGAATAACCCGTTTTGGTGGAGACATATTGCCAAGAGAGCGACGTGGTGGTGATAGGGTTAAAAACAAAAATGACCATCTTAAGGATTTAATTAAGCAATTCATTGCAAATTTGGAATGCAAAATAAGTCACTATCAAAGAAATCGAACTACTCGTGTGTTTTTGCCCTGTGAATTAAATTTTCGAAAATTATACAAAATGTTTTGTGAACAAAATCCTAATTTGGCCATAAAATTGTGTTTTTTTAGAAGGTATGTGAATAAAAATTATAATCTAAGCTTTGGTACCTCCATGACTGATTTGTGTTCCACTTGTATTCAGTTTGAAGAGTTGAAAGTGAACACTAATGACAAAGCTCAGATAATTTGCGAACAACGTGTCCATAAGTTGAAAAGCAAAGCATTTTAGGCAGAGAAGATGTACAGTTTTTTTCTTTTAATTGCCATAAAAATTTGGCTTTGCCTAAATTTCCAGATCAAAGTGCATACTTTTCTCAACAAATAAACTTTTATAATTTTACTGTGGTTTGTGGCAGCTCTTCAACAAAACTTTCTCAAAATACAGTGTTATCCTTTGTCTGGCTAGAAACTGAATATTGTAAAAATTCCAATGCTATTGCCTCAGCTATACATACTACGCTGAAAAATTTTGATTTTAAAGAAACTACAAACAAAATTTTACTTTTTGCCGATGGATGTGGGGGGCAAAATAGAAATAGCACCGTCATGGGGATGCTAGCATACTGGCTCTGTTATAAGGCACCAAAAACCATTGAAACTATCGAGTTTACATTTCCAATAGTTGGCCATTCATTCATTCACCCAGATAGGGTTTTTGGGTTGATCGAACGCGAAATTAAAAAAAAAAGTGTGATAATCAATCGCCACGAATATGAGCAGATTATTCAAAACCATTCAAGGGTTCTTAGGCTAAGTCAAGACTGGACAATTCTTGATTGGAAAAACGCAGTGTACCAAGTAATAAAAATACCTGCCCAATGGCACTTTAAATTTAATGAAAGTAAACGCTTCGTGTTTACACTCTATTAAGAGGAGAAGTGCTCTATAAATCTGATTTGGGTGTGTTTAAGTCAGTTGTAAAGAGAAGAAAAACCCTTTCTCGTTTAAAGCCTGAACAAATTCCTACTGGAGTGCATTGCTTAAAAGGAGATAAGTCCTTTATTTTTAATTTACTAAAGAATCATTTTGTATTGGACTGGGCTAGCAATCCAGAATTGGAATTTTACAAGGATCTTCAGAACGCAGTTCATAATTACCAACAGAGAGAAGCTGAAGAAGACCAACAAAATGAAGAAAATTGAAGTCATTGTTAGGATCTAACCTGTTCAAGGACTTTTGGTACTTTTTTGCATTTTTCTAAAAAATAGGAATTTAGAGAAATAAATTTTGTTCTTAAAAATTATTTAGAATTTGTGTTGTTTTCTTTTATAAACTTTTTCACAAAACATAGTTTTTGGTATCAATGCAAAACTTGGTATTTGCAAAAAATAAATGCAAAACTGTGTATTTTCAAACATTATTTCCTTTTTTCTTATTTTTAAATAAGTAATGATTTAAAAAGTAAACACAAATCGAAAGAATTTAGATAGACTCATCTACCAAACATTTTCCCAACTACATAACACTAAAAATAATTTTTTTACAGATTTTTGCGCTTCCTGAAAAATTGCTTCTATTCAAAATGTCGAGTTTTGCATTTAGTGTACTCATATAGAGAACAGTGATGAGTCGCATCTTGATCCAGATTTTATCCCATCTGACGAAAGCGTGGAAGGAATGAGAGGTTTTATGTCTAACGTTACACAGGAAAATGGTAGGCAACCAAGGAGATATACATTATTTTTAAAACTACATTTTTGCTTTTTAGTAAAACATAATAATTTTTTATTTATTGCAGACGCACCTTTGCAAAACAACTCTGAAGCACCCGAAGAAACCAATCAGCAAAATTCCGCTATTTCTGATGAAAATAAATCTACCAGAAAACGAAAACCTGAGATGTGGAAAATGAATATTAATAAAGTTTTGTGCCAAAGAGGAAAGGAACATAGAGACCAAAAATTAAAAACTTGTGACAGCAATTGCAAATTTCTGTGTGGCAAGAAGATAAGTTTACCTGAATGAGAAACCATAATTCAAAAATTTTGGGAATTATCCAAAGACGCTAAATGGCACTTTAACGCAAAAAAAACCGAAAGAATAAATAAAATAAGAAACCAAACTTTACGAGAAGTATCATGTAGAAGTTATTCATTTAAATATTATTTTCACGTAGTAGGTGAAAAAATTCGCGTATGCAAGACATTTTTTTTGACGACACTGGACATAAGTCAGCAAAGAATCGACTAATTTCATGAGAAAAAAAAAAGAAAACCTTACAGGAATTCCTTTACCATCTCAAGTTATCAGTAATACAAGCAAAGACTACGTTGGACTTCACATAAGTCAACTTCCGAGAGTAGAATCTCATTATTGTCGAGCTGACATAAAAAAGGAATATTTAGAAGGAAATCTAAGTATTACTAAGTTATATTCTTTGTTCACTGAATTTTGCAATGAAAAGCAAATTGAACCTGTTACAAAGGTTGTTTACAGAAATATTTACAACTATGAATACAACATTGATTTTTTAAAGCCCAAAAAGGTTCGTTGTGATGTGTACGAGGAGTACCGAATAAATAAAAAACAAAGATTTGAAAGTCATGTACAAGGAAAAACCTCAGCGAAAATTGAACGCGATTTTGATAGATCCAACCAAGATCAAACCACTGCTATCATATGTTTTGACCTAGAGAACGTTTTTGCACTACCGCGTTCTAATATATCCAGTTTTTTCTATAGCAGAAAACTCAACACCTACAACCTTACTGCACACTGTAATTTACGCAAACAAGCATACTGTTGTATTTGGAGCGAAGGAACGCATGGGAGGAAGGGAAGTGATATTGTTTCACGCTAACACGTTGTAGCAGCTTATCCGCATATTTCAAAAATCGTTTTGTGGCCTGACTCCTGCGTACCTCAAAACAAAAACTCTATTATGAGTTTGGCTTTGATGAAGTTCCTAGAAAAACATCCTTTGTTAATCGCACAGAAATTTGGAGAACCGGGACATAGCAGTGTCCAGGAAATCGATAATTTGCATAGCCAAATCGAAAGAAAACTATCTGGTGCAGAAATATTTAGCCCTTTGGGATTACTTCGACTTCTTCCTTCAGTGAATCAGAAACGACCTTTTGTAGTATTTCATATGAAAGCACAAGATTTTGGTCTATATAAAGAAGCTTCACAGGCGCTAAACTTTAAAAAGGTTCCTTATGCTTCAGTACGGCAATTAAAATATGTGGGACTCTATCCAAACAAAATTAGTTACAAGCTTAAGCACAGTGACGACTCTTTTACCGAAGTTCTTATTATATCTCAGGACCAAAATAAATACTTCATATAATCTGTCTGAAGTACGATGTGAACAAGAGCCAAAAAAGTGCCTCTTACCGTTTGCTAAAGTAGCTAATCTAATGAGATTATTTAAATTTATGCCCCCTGTTGATGTAACGTTAATGAAATGTTTGTTTAAAGAATACGATAACCCGTCAGTTTTTAAAAATGAAAAAAAGAAGTTAAACAAAAATGAATAAAATGTTAGGTATCTTGGTATTGTTTCAAACATATACGGTACCCGTTTTTTTCCTTTTTAAAAACCCTGTTTACGTTTTTCTAAACAAAATATTATTACCACTAATGAATCTTAGAACATTTATTTTATTTTTGTAAATATTCAGATATAAATAAATTATTTTTGTTCAGATAAATGTTTATTTTAATTTTTAACAATCCTAATAAATATTTATCGAAACTTTAAATGGAATCTTAAATTTAATGTGCTCATTAAAACAACTAGCCAAAAAATTACAACAGTAACAAAAATGATTTAATCGATATTTTTAAATGCATGATTTTTCATTTTGCTTTTGGTACTATTAGAACAATATAATATTCACCCAACGAATCAAATTTTTACAGTTGCCCAGATAAGTTTTGCACGCAATTTTTTTTTTTGCATATTTAAGGATTAAATTTGATGTTAAACATCTAAAATAAAGTTAAGAGAAAAACTATAATTACATATAGACAAAAAGGGTGTAGATTTGATTTTTTTTCGGCATAAAAGATAAATGTTTGTAAAATAATAAACACCTTAAAAAAATCACAGTATTTTATCATCTTTCATTTATACACCAAGTTTTTAAAGTGTAAGTCATCCCCTGAAAAATCGTGTGTTTCTAAGATATATCATATATTTTATTATCTTTTATTTATACAACAAGTTTGAACTTTTATGACGTAATGAGAAAGATTGAAATTATTCTCGTTTAGTTCCTGTATATGTTATTGAGAAATAAAGAGAAACGGCACAACTAACTGTAATCGTTGAAATATTCAAACTGTCACAATTTCATGTATGTAAAACTGGAGCTTAACCTTTAGACAAATAATAGCACTAATGTGCAAAATCCCATAATAAATATTGACCCCCGCGGTGGTCTATAATTCATGGGCATGCAGCGAGCGAAACACAGTTCAGCATCATCAACAACAACAAAATGAAGAGAGAAGAGAAGAGCAGAGAGAAAAAACAAATAGTCGGTCCGGAGGAGAGCCTGATGCTGAATGTTCACATGGTTGTTTCGTAAGGGTCACGTACTGAACCGGAACGTGATAGATCCCGTCCTATATTAGATTACACATCACAGATATCTCGTCCGGCACGACGAGGACACAACTAATTACTGACCGATAGCCTTTCCTTCCTTTATGTTCGCAAATATTCTGTTTTCACTCCGAAGGTAGGCAGGATATAAAGGGTCTTTCTCTGTCCCGTTCGATTCCTCTATCCCTTATTTGCCAATCGAATAAATAACTACTTGTTTTGTCAATAAAAAAATCTTTTAAAATGAGATAAAAGGAATTTAATACAGGATTCATTACTAGACTATATTTTTAATTTCAAAAAAACCAGAGAACTAAAGGAAAAGAAAACATAAGGGATCATCAGTAGATCCAGACATTATTAAAATATTTATTCTAATGCGGGTTTTACAGACATGACAATATGTATAAAAGAATTTATAGTTTGGAGCTGATTTTATGAAAATCATAAATATGCAATAAAAAGAATTCAAAACAAGTTCGTAACATGTTTGTACTAAAAGGAAACCGACATATATGATTTGTCGAGGTTTAAATAGTTTAACAACCTCCTACTCTGCAACTAGTTTGAGAAACTTGTCGAGTTTGTAATAAAATAAATAAAATTAACCAAAGAAAAATTGTGGCATTTATTTATTAATTTCATTAAATTAGCAAATGTCGAACTGAATGTAAAAACTATTACGAAATACCAACCACAAAAGCTAATGGTACATTTCAACATTAATCAATTAGGCTTCATCCTCGATCAACACAAAATCTAATTTCCAACGAAATAATCGTGTGCGAAGCGTGAGCAGTGCATAAAACAAGATTGTTAAAAACGAGTAAGAGATTTTCATAGTGTAAGATCAGATAACCCATCCCACAACGTAGAGCAGAGCACCGGCCTTTCCTGTGAATAATAGATAAAAGCCATAATGCATGGTAAAATGTTAAGACCAATTTTTCCGCAAAACAAATTGTGTGGGTGAGCCATACACAATACAAGGGCGTATGCTCAACCTGTTGCATGTTTTCGGTGCAGAATTGAATAGAATGTTTGTAGCCAACCTGGCCTGCTTGAAATATTATTGCCGCAATAGTTCTAGGCTAAAACGTAATAATCGAATTAAATTTTGCATACTTTTATTGCAAGGTTCAAACTGAATTCTTACGCCTGTTACTTGTTTCTATATTTTATAATTCAGTTGGTGACTTATTAATAAATAAAATATCAGGGCTCTGCTTCTTATTTGTTTTGTTTTTTATCTAACTGACCTTTTTAATGACAAATTGTATAAACGTTGGTTTGCATTACCTTCCAGTTCATATTAATATGTATGACTACAATTAATAGCTACTTTTGTTATTTTATTGTTATAGATTGAAGCAAGTAAAAATGATTGGTGCTATAACTCTTTAAAAAATGAGTAAAAGTGTATTAAGTAAGGTAAAATAAAAAATCCTGCAGTCTCCCACTTATTTATTAAACATTTAGTTACATGTTTCGGACACAGTGGTGTCCATCATCAGGGGGTAAAATTTGTATTATCTATACGCCCCAGGGTTTGATTCCATATCAAAACAAAAAATTCTATTGTTAACAAGCTTTTAGAATGATTTAGAATCAATATAGAAATTTACAAACAATAGAATCAATAAAATCAAATATGAAAAGAAAGGGATTAAAATATGAATAAGAATGCACCGCTAAACTCTTAAAACTAAAAAAAAAAGGTCAAAAAAACATACATTTGCTGTAGATGTACGTAACTGTAGATCGATCCTTATCTCTCTGCTATTTAATAAAATCTTTTTTAAAATATCGTTTATGTTATAAAAACACATAAGTTCCTACACATATTCATGCTCTACTTATCATTTTGTTTGATGACTATACTACTGCTATTACATCAACAAAAAAAACTGAATCTCCTGGTTCATAATGTCCAATAGTTCTAGTCCTAGAAGTTGACAAAAAGCTCCTTGATTTAATGGTACAGAGTCTCTTATTCAGCTAAATAAAATTGATTTAAATGAATTATTAACAGATCGCGGCCCAATAAGGGACTGGCATTTGTATTACCTCTTCACTGATTAAAATGTTATTTATTTGAGGAATAATTGAAATTCTTCTTACTCTATAATGTAACTCTTAGCAAGATCCTTGATACTTTTTTCTATTGTTAAAAAAGAACGAAAAAAGATAAAATATGAATGAGGATGCAACTGGCTGCATGAGATGAAACAGCAGTTTTTCTATACCATCTTACGAAAATTAAGAAAATTTCAAACTGTAGATCGATCCCTAGCCTTCTACTATTTGGTAAACTGTTTTTTACATTTTCTTCCTGTTATAAAGAAATGACACACAAGAGTCAACGGACTGTCTTCAGAGCCAAAGGCAGTACTTAGTGGGGTTGTTCAGTGCTTGCTATCCTCATGCTATGGTGCCATTTTTTATTTAGATATAAACATACTAACTAGTAGCCAAGCAAGATAACAAGAAGGTTTACTGCAGTCCATTCATTGACTTTGAGAAATTCTTAGTCGACATACGAAGCGTAGAATCCTGGTCGCAAGACTGGCTTATGAAACTCAGTATCGACAAATGCACTATCCTGAATACAGGAGGTTATAATGACAGAAAACCTAAAATAGGAAATAAACATATAGTTCAATTCATCTTACGAAGAATGTATCATAAGAAGAATGTATGTAACATTTATCAAACCAAAACTTTAATACTGCCATGCAATCTGGAATCCTTACTTTGTCAAAGACATAAATTTCTTGAAAAGAGTCTAAAAAAGGGCGAACAAAACTTCTATTGAGACTAGAAACATGCCATACGCACCAAAGCTATTTTAATTAACAATTTTGAAAAAAGAAGACAAAGCTGACACCCCATAGAACAAAATCATTTATGGCAGCTATAATAAAGCTCTAAGCTCTCGTTCAGAACCTATTCTCTAACGAACTGAAACAGTAGTTCCATCGGTGCAAACCGCTGCTCTACTGTGATGTAAAAGTAGTAATAAGTTCCTACAAGTGCTCATTCTCAACTAATCTACAACATTTTGTTTGCTGACTATACTACTGATATTACATTAGTAAAAAGAACTGAATCCCCTAGTCGACTGTCTTTTATTCAGCTAATTAGAACTAATTTAAATAAGTTATTAATAGAACAAGACCAAATGTTTGATTTGGATTTTTATTACTTCTTTATTGCGTAAAATGTTATTTATCTTAATAGCTTTTTTGTGAATAATTTTAATTGGTACTATTGACGTTCTTCTCACTCTATAACGTACTAAAATTTAAAAAGTTAGGTGGAGCAATGTCTATTCTTCTGCTATTGCTAAGATGAAGGAACTAGCTTAGTAAGTCAAGAAAATTGAATTTTTTTACTAAAATTCAAAAACTATTAAGTACAAATATAAAAACACCTTTAAAGTGTAATGTCTCTTTACATATCAATAGAGAACTTTCTATTTTTATAGTTTCAATGAGATCGAGTGAGTATCTGTGGTTAACTTTATTGAATGCCTTTGAGAAATCAAGATAGATCCTGTCAACGTAGCAATATAAGGCATTCGCTAAATTAACTAAAGTCCTGCGAAGAATCCATGTTGTAGAATAATCAAATTATTAAATATTGATACCTCTCTAGTTAGTAAGTTTCAACTGAAGCAGTTTATTCCATAAACAAAAAAAAATCGATATGTTTTTCATAATTTTATTGCAATGCATAAATCTTCAATATAAATCAGTTTTTTCCGATAAATGATTTATGGGTATCGTGACATAAAGGTTGACGTCTTGAGTGTGCTTCTAAATCAAGCTTCAGGCCTACGTGAGATGAATAGCTACAAAATAATTCAATGATCATCTAGATAAAAACGTCGTCACTCGATGATCATTGAAAAATAAAATGTATAGTTGTCTCAGTAAATTCACTCTGCCATACTTCTTTGAAAACAGAGATGGTCTTGTCCAATTCAACCTTATCAATCTCTGCACATTTTGCTGGGATAATATTTTGTATCTTGGAGAGCAGATCTCTTTGCTTTAAAAATCCTGTTTCAAGCTCTTCAGAGTACTTATCCAAAAACGGAATGTAGATTGATCGCCTATAGTACTCTTTAGCATTTCTAGCATAGTTGTCCCAATTTTTCTGACGTCCTGCTCGTCAAGGAACCGTCAGCACGGTCTCAATCGATTTAGCAATCTGTGTCGCTAATTCAAAAATTTCTCGGAATGTTTCGTCTGCCTTTGTACGCATGTCATTTATTTCATTATGGACATCGTTGGCGTATTTAATGCATTTACTTAGATCACAATTTTCTTTTTGTAAATTGAGACTCAAACTTTCCAAATCCAAAGATAGGTTTGAGCACTGCCAATGAAATGATAAACTGTGGCGTTCGAATAGAAGCAAGTAGCTCATTTGGCTGCACACCATCAGATTTTACTTTCAGCTGGTCCATTTCTTCCAGAGTGGAATCAATGAATCTTATGCTATCGTAGAACAGGTTAAGTGAGGCGAGGTGTTCAATTCAACGCGTTTCGAAAAATGTCAGAAGACGAGTTTGCTTGGCGCCAGTCTTCGATTCAAGAATGTTTTTTTTTTAATAATTCCAGCCTTGTTACAATTTCAAAAGAAACTGACGACTTTTTTGACCGTCCCCAAGCAGTCAGATTCAAATTGTGATTTGCACAATGAAAATAAGATGCATCTAAACCTTAATTTTTAATAATAGCTGTACATCTTTTGAACTCTCAACTCATAGCTCGTGCTTCATCATAATCTACAACAAAGATCATCGTCAGTATTGTCTTATTTTCTCCTTTGAAAATTATTTATGACATTGAAGTACACTGAAATGCGAATTCACCTTGCCCTTTTACGTATTGAATCTCAATGCCAAGTTATTTCAACGATGTTAACAGTGTATTAGCCAGTCCTGTTACATCCTCTACAGGTACAAAACACAAAAGATCTTCTCGGATGACGTGTTTCCCTACAACTTTTCGTACATACCGGACTCCAATAGAAAATTGTTCTATTCCACTTATATCAGTCGTTTCATCGGCCGTGACTGCAAAACACCTCGTCTTATTTACACAATTAACTTTTTCATTCTGTCTTATAGCTTAAATAGATTGCATTAGCCCCAGCCCTCATCAAGTGGTTTTGCAAAAACTCATCCCCGCACTCTACTGCCTAACGTAGGAGAGCTCTGAAATTTCCGTCGTTATCTTCCGGCATATCCATGGACATAGCACCATCATCTCGACGACTGCGAAGGGCTATTTCTTGTCGACAACAAAATAAGACTGCATAGATAATTGACACTAAGTTCTTACTGTTCTCGATTTGCAACTTTTTTCGGCTTACATCAATGTCAGTAATGACATCGTTCTTCTTGTTTTAATAAATAAGCTTGAAGTTGTGTGAATCGGTGTTGGCGTCATCGTGATACTTTGTCGCCGCATGTTCTTTAAACCTGTCTAATGCCGGGTCCACACCAAACCAACAAAACAAAAACGCCAACAAATCAGCAACAAAACAAAATTGCAAGTTTTCGAAAACAGGAACAAACTGGCAACTGCCGTCCACATAGGAAAACGTTAACTAGTCAACTTGTAATCTCCGACAGAAAATGTGGCGTGCTCGAAATTTTGAATTACAAAGGAACAATGACTTATTTATTATGGCATGTGGTTTTCTATTCCTAAACCGAAAAAAGAAAAAACGTTTTTGGGTTAAGCCGAGCTTAAAGAACTGACAAAAAAACTACGTTGAGGAATTATTGAAAAATGATATAGGTATTACTGGAGAAATGCGATCTAGCTTTAAAAATTTTTTAAGAATGACTAGTACTGATCTTGAAAATCAAATACAAATCATTGGACCTACGATACAGAAGAAAAATACAAATTTTCGAAATGCTATTAGTGTATCAGAACGTTTAGTGATTACTTTAAGATTTTTGGCAACTGGGGAGTATTACCAGAGTCTGATGTATCTTTTCAAAGTATCTAAACAGGCAATATCATTAATAATTCCAGAAACCTGCGAGGCTCTCACAAGTGCACTAAATACATATGTCAAGGTAAAATGTTTTTTTTTAATAATCTTTATTTTGAATGTGTATGAAAACTACATGAATGACTAAGCCGATGCATTTGTTGTCATCTGCGAAGCTGACCAGGGCTCATTAATCTGGGTGGTGTGTGGATTCAATGAGCAGGACGGACTAGTGAGAATCTCGTACGTTGGAGCACTGGGTGGATTTTAGTAAGGCAGAACGCTGGGTGGGTTTGAGTAAGTTTCAACGCTAGAGGGATTTGAGTAAGTTTCAATGTGAAGGGTACCTGTGGAGGACCGAATGCTATTTGGACTCATATAACTGTGGTTGTTTGTATCCATAGAACTATTGTGAACTGAATTTGCAGATCGAAAATGAAGGAACGGAGTCAGTTGCTCTTGAGCTTCTATGTTTTTTGATTTGTCATACTCTCCAATTTCTGCTTTGTAGAGAAGATCAATGATTAAATGCTGCACAGAAGCTTGTGCGTACGGAGTGGGAAGTTTTCGCACTTTTCTAGCAACTAGCTCACCAAATATGTCAAAATCGTCGGGTTGAACGGATGTTCCTTGCTGATTTTTTTATATACATCTTTTATCATTCCATAAACTTCTGCACTTTGCTTCTCACTAGTGGAAACAGCTCTTTTCTTTGTTGTGGTAGATTTTGCTTGTGAGCTGTTGATGTTTTTTTTAGTGATTTGTGTATTATTAATAGTTTCTTTTTGAGCCTGCGGATCTTTGTCTTTTTCTTGAGTTTCTTCAATACTATTGCTTGTGTTCTGGTTGTGGCTAGCGGTATCAAGGTCATTTTCTTCGGTTTTTTTCAGTCTCTTCATCACTACCTGAATCATTGCTTTCCTGTAAAGGTAAAGAATGTATGTTATTAAAAACTGCGTAAAAGAGCCAAATAAGTACCTATATTAAAAAAATATAAATAAAAGCTTCAACTTCTAATTGAATTTAAATCGTATTTTATTTCAGACTCCTCAAAGTGAAGAAGAATGGAACAAAGTTAGCGAAGATTTCAATAAGATTTGGCATTTTCCACATTGCATAGGCGCCATGGACGGAAAGCACATTGTAATCGAGGCACCTACTTTCAGTGGTAGTGAATTTTTCAACTATAAAGGGACTTTTAGTGTAGTTCTTTTTGCGATTGTTGACGCAAATTATAATTTTCTCTATGCAAATGTTGGTTGTCAAGGACGAATTTCTGACGGAGGTGTTTTTAAATCTACGCCATTTTATAAACTATTAGTTGAAGGAAAACTAAATTTGCCAAACAAACGTGTTCTTCTTGGAAGGGAAAAAGAAAGTCTATATGTTTTAGTGGCAGATGATGCGTTCCCCCTTAAACCATGCATTGTGAAACCATACAGTGGCCATCAAGATAAGGGATCTATAGAACGTGTGTTCAATTACCGAATTTGACGTGCTCGGAGAATAGTAGAAAATGTATTTGGCATTTTAGCGTCTGTGTTTCGAGTTTTTCGGAAACCAATGTTGCTACAACCAGAAAAGGTAGAAAAAGTGACTTTGGCATGCATTTGTTTGCATAACTATCTAAGATGTGTCTTGTCGAAAAATAAATATAACCCAGCAGGGAGCTTTGATATAGAACATATAGATAGTGGTATTCTAGAAGATGGCGCCTGGAGAAAAGATCAACAAACTTTACAGTCGTTTTTTAATCTACAACAGACTGCACGAAAATCATCTGTAGAAGCTATGGAAATAAGAAAAGAATTTGCTGAATGTTTTGTGTCTGAGCAAGGTCAAGTTCCATGGCAGTTAAAATTTTGTTCATAGTCTTTTGAGAATGATATATATAAATATATGGATCACTATGTATGTACTTATAAAAAAAATTATATCTACCTGTGTATTCGTTAATCCGCCTATATTCCCGCTTGGTCTTGGTTTGTTTTTGTCTTTTAAAAAACTTAATAGTGAATAACCAAACCACTTTGAAACGAAAGTTTTGCCTGCTCCGGATTTCTTCAATAACTGATAATTTCTGTATTCTCTTTGATACTGGGTGTTGATATTTTTTATCTTTCTGTCTACTTCCTCTGAAGAAGCATCGCACAAAATTCCGATTTCCTTTAAGGCGTCTGCCTTTTTATATCGATTTTTATAATCTGGGTGTCGGGCGTCCCATAACAATCTAGATTCTCTATACATTTCAATTAATTTACACGTATTTTGAACACTCCATTTCATTATTTTTTTCGGCGTAGTCATTTTGTACACAGCACGAGACAAACTAAAACCACGAATTTATTTCTGTTTTCTTTTTGTCGCGCGCGTAGCGCGTACACACTAGACCAACTGAGTTTCCAGAAACGCCGACAAAACATCAACCCTTTGATCTTTACCGCCAAGCGACGGGAAAATAAAAAGTTGCTGAAAACACGAACAAAACAAAATGTTTTGATTTTGTTTCAAAAATGTTGAGAAACACGGAGTTGCTGTTTTGTTTTTGTTTTGTTGGTTTGGTGCGGACCCGGCATAAAGCCTTTTTCTAATTTTTCCAACTAATTTTGATGAGCGCCTTTGAATTTTCATGGCTGCCTTTCACAACTTACTCTTTTGCAAATATTATACACGATTTACAATACGCTGCATCTTCAACTGCTGAGTATGACAGCCGAGGGTATGTTCGCAACCACGATAGCTGGAATTTGAGATTTTTACCACTAATTGTCGATGCCGGAAACACAAAAAACGCATCTAGTGTCCATACATTTGCTAGAAGTTCATATTTTTCTACATCGTTCAATGTTCTTCGACGAAACCGTTCCACGTCATTATCTCGATCTAGCAACTTTGGGGCCTTCTGAAAGCTAACAAGAAATGAATTTTAGACGTTGAGCTCATTATGATTCGGATTTATATTATAAAAAACTCATCACCCAGGTAGACATTTCTCTAGGCATTCTTATATTTCGGCATTATTATACTTCGTCAAAAAATCAATACTAACTTCAAACTTTACTTTATCTGTCTCGTCTTGTTTCGATCTTTTTGCTAGTATTGATTCTTCGGCTTCTTCAACAGGCTGTTCCGAATTCTCGGATTTTTCGTCAAGATTTTTCCGCTTGAAAAACTCAAAGTAATTTTCATTGGAGGCATTTCTCCAGTAGGAGGATTTACCAACATAGCACGAATACTCCGAAGATTCACACTCACATTGCATATATACGGTTTACACTATTATTCGACTGTTGACAGAACGCAATGTTAGCGTGGCCTGCCCTGTAAACGTCAAAACCGCAATAGATGTTACGCCCTCCAACCTGTTCATTCGCACATGTAAAAGCTTTTTGACATAGTAGCTGTCTTGCGGACTTGTGTGACATTGGCGCGCTATTTGAATAATGGTATTATAGATAAATCGTAAATTGTATTCGCTGTATATTATAGCCGCTGCCGAAGATTCACACGCGTTTTGGAATATATATCTGTATATAATAGTATGTATATCATGGATGGATAAATATTATTATTATTATAAGTGAGGTAAAGACACCAATGCGTGATCCCCGGACGAATTTGTACTCATGCAGTTTTTAAAGAACCCTCCGGACCCCCCCACTGAATGTAGTACTGATGTATTGAAATGAATTAATATTTACTCTCTGAAGTAATGATTGATTTTTTAGTTAGATGCTTTTGGTGCATATCTTACAATAAGCCTAATAAAATGGATTTGCTAGCTAGGTCGCCGATGGACCACAAATTTCCAATAGAACACATGTCGGAATGACTATTAAATATTATTACGGAGCTATCAAATATAGGGCAACTATATGAGCAAGATATCTGAATAAAATTCCATAGCATAATTTAATCGTAAAAATCTTTACCATTGATAATGATATTACAAAACGAAACATGTATTCATCCTCAAGATATTAGTTTTGAAAACAATCCGACATGGCACAACACAATTATTCTTTTCTCATAATAATCATTATTATTTACAAATCTCCGTATTATGCAACAATACTATGCAATATCTACCCAATCAGTGCTCGAACCAACATAGTGTCACTGACAAATTTCTGTGGGAACTCAATCTTCACATTAAAATAGTTCACGAACGTCTTACACAAAAAAGACGTTTAGAATCCAGTGACTTATTGTTGGCGATTAATTAATTTTTATGGTCGATGGCGTAGTAATTTCGCCTTTACGGTATAACGAGATGGTTTTGTGAATTGTATACAAACCTATGCTAATTTTTCTACGCTGCGGTCACGACTGAGGCTAAATCAAGAAACGAATTAGACTCCGATATTGGAAAGTTATACCTATTTAGATTTGAAAAAAGTAAACTGTAATAAATTAATTATTGTAGTTACTTATTTGTTCGAAGCAATCGATCTGTCGGAGATGAACCCGGGCAATATTAATAAGCAGTGAGGCACGACCGATTCCCACATACAAGAACGGTCATTAGTAAGAAATTGTAATAGTAATAATAATGGTTCCGGTGATATATGTCGGGTCGTCGATCGGTAGATTGTAATCGTATTTATGTCGTGATTTAAACTAGAGTTAGGACTAGGTTGTGTCGTTCGTTAAAGAAAATGCCTTCGTAAATGAATTCTGCGGTTTATTGGAGTATGACGTAATTCATATAAATATTTTAACAAAACTTCTGATCATCACCAATTAAATGATTTCCAATAGAAATAAGAAACCTCCATAAATTATTTACATGGACTCAATCAGGTATCCTAAACATTCACGTTACAAGTTAAGTTACTAAAAATTAGACTGTACAGTTAAAACTAATAAACGAAAAGTGAGTAGATTCTTAAGTGAACCTAACTAGAGATTCTGAGCTTCAATGCTATCACTAAAACTCAAATACTTAAAGTTTCTTTTTCTTCAAGTGCCTATTCATTTCGAATATTGCGCTAATCATTCTGGACATAATGATTTTGTTCACGACTGCTTGAAATAGTTTAGTAGTAGTTTTTGAGAACAATTTTTTAATCATGATATTCTCGTTCTTCCTGGTGATCTTTTGCTATAAACTTTCCCATGGAGAAGGTGATATATTTGCATTAGTTCCTCTGAATATATCCGAGGTACTCAAGCTTTATTTTCTTGATGAAGCTAATTACTTCCAAGTCCTTCTTCATTACCTCAGATAATGTTCATGGCTCCCTACCAAAGAAAAAAATCGACAAAAAAATAGTATCGAAAAAGTCTGATTTTGATGTCGTTGTTGCGGTTGTAAGTTTTAAAGAACTTATTGAAAGCTGTTCTTGCTTCCAATTACCATTGATCATGGTTCCCAGATAAGTGAACTGTGTTAATCTATCCTAATAACACAGAAACATTCTAGGAACATGCCAGAAACATTCTTTTCCACAACAGACACATACCAGCAATGACTCTCCCTGTTTCTTTACAGATGTACCAGGAATGTTTCTGGCAACGTCGGCGTCATCTTTTTCTCTATGACATCTTATGTGAGATGTTTCGGCCACATGTTAGAATATCTTTGGCACATACAAACCATAGTTTATATATATTTTTTTATATTCTTCTGTTAATAAAAACCCGAAAGCAGCCATTAAGTGCATTAAGTGAAAAGAGACCGCCTGTGATCGTTCGTAGCGTCACTGCAGCCAGTGCTGCCAAATAAATCTGGTGTATTTTAGTTTCTAACCAATAATTAAAAGATGACTATGTCATTTCTATGGCGGTTAGTTTAAATACATAATTTAGATAATTTTGGGAGCCATAAAGTAGTAGGGTTACACAAGTATCTTTATTCTTTTATAGATGAATTGATATGGAGTGTTACTAGTGCCGATACTACATTAATTGGTTGTTTGCATATATTCGTTATAATTATAGAGTCACAACTACAGCAATGGTAATGGGGGTGGTGCTTTTAAGCCAGTAGATCCAAAGAGAATGGGGGTTCACTTTGAACACTTTACAAGCATCATATAACAGTAATTACATGTATAAAGTTACTATAGACTTAAAAAATAATAAAAGTCTTAGTATTTAAAAATTCCCTCAATAAGTAACATTTATGAATTAGTTTTCGAACTTTGTTGGTGTGCGGTTGAATGTGTGGTTGCCATTTCACAAACTTATCAATTACAACTCCAAGGTATTTTGTACATGAAGTTTCTTTAATACAGTGATTATCTACCAAAATAGAACTATAATGTGGTCTATTCGCATTAGTAAGTGATAATTTAAACGTTTGAAGCCATTTTTTTATTATAGTTAAATTATTTACAGATTTATCTTTCACAATGTACCAAGACTCTCCTGAAATCACAATGGCTGTATCATCTGCTTAATCCGTTTTTCTCAAAGTTTCGATATTGGAAATGTCATTATTGTCCCGGTGTTCCAAAATCGGAACGACCACGTTATCGCCCTCTCTTTTCTGAGAAGCGTGCTCTTAACTATCTTTCCGTGGCGCGGTCGTGTTAGTGTCGTTCTGGCTAGTATAAGAGAAGGTTTGATGTGCGTTTTTGCAAATTTTCCGCATTTAGTGTGCTAATTACTGATTTTTTTTTGAGTTCACAATATGGCGTTAAAAAAGTAAGTATAATTTTTATAGTTTTGATAATTAAATTGTTCTACTGCAAAGAATTTATTGTAAGTGATGTAATTCAAGATATTTTATATACCCAATATTAATATTATTAAAAGTTACTAAATGATTTGATCATTTTAGGTTGTTCCTATATTGGAACACTGGGAACAAACGGGGACATAATTTTTTATTTTTATTGTAGGTATTACACGACCCAAGAACTAATTGATTTAGTTGAAGATGACCAGTTTTGGGCTGCAAATGTTTTTATCACACCTCCAAACGATGGAAGGAATTCTGAAGAGGATTCTGATGATGATGAAGTTCATTTAGCTAATGTAAATCACCTTAGTGGCCGTCAAATGCAGTCAGAAGCTTGTGCTAAAATCAAGAACATTGATGGACTAGTTTATATTGGAGATAATGATCAGGATAAAAATATTGAGGAAATCTTCGCAATCGATTCGCAACCAGGAACCTCAGGCCATTCTATCGTAAATGATAACTCTCCTAAATTATCTGATGGTAATGCAAGCGACGATAGCGATAATATACCTTTAGCTCGCTTGGTAACCCAAGCTAATATAAACAGAACAAATTTAGAAAGAAGCTGGAAAAAAGTGGAGTTGATTATTCAACAAATTGTGGGAAGGAGTTATCTCCGAAAGAGCCTGGCGCAAATGTCGACATATTTCCAGATGCTGTTGCGTGCTTTGAATCATTTTTTGATATGAAAATATGTAATTATTTAGTAGAAATGTTTAATTTGTATGCCAGACAAAAAGGCAATCATAATTTTAGTACTGATGCAGGAGAACTAAAATGCTTTATTGGTATTTTATATTTATCCGGGCATTTACAAGTTCCAAGATGGCGTATGCTTTGGGAGGTGGATACTGATACGTACAATCCATTAGTAGCAAACGCAATGCGACGAAATCGTTTTTTTTTTTATTTGAATTGTTAAAAAAATTTGCGCTTTGTGCTGATAATAATGATTTAGAACAAGACAATAAATTTGCTATAAGTTGCAACCACTTTTCAACATGCTGAATGACCGATTTTTGTCTTATGCTCCGCTTAACGAAAAACTGTCTATTGATGAAAGTATGGTACCATATTTCGGAAGGCATGGAGCGAAGCAGTACATAAAAGGTAAACCTATTAGGTACGGCTATAAAATATGGTCCTTGTGTAAAAAATCTGGGTACCTAATACAATTTAATCCCTATCAAGGTAAACAAGCAAATAGGCGCTACATGGACCTAGGATTGGGAGGAACTTTAGTGATGACCCTTTTGGAAAATCTCCCAAAAAATGACCCATTTCAAATTTATGGCAACAAATATTTTTCCTCCCTAAAATTAGTCAATTCGCTCCAGAAGATCGGAGTAGGATATACAGGTACAATCAACGGGAATAGATTAGAGAATTGTCCTTTGTGCAATAAAATGCAAGAAAAAAAGGATACAAGAGGCAGCTTTGATTATTCTACAGACGCTTATTCTCAAATAACAGTTACCTTATGGAATGATAACCGTCCTGTTCTAATTGTAAGTAGTTGCGATCTGGTGAATCGTGTTGGTCAAATTAGTCGGTGGATTTCCAGTGAGAAAAAACAAAGCCTGGTTCCTCAGCCTTTTGTAGTCGGGCAATACAATAAATATATGGGTGGAGTGGACCGAATGGATCAAAATATACACAACTATAGAATTGGGGTTCGTTCCAAGAAATGGTGGTGGAGTCTTTTCGTATTTTGCTTGGACTCGAGTATGCATAACGCCTGGCAGTATTACAGACTTCAACCAAATGGCGAAAAAGTGGATTTTTTAAAGTTTCGAAGAGAAGTGGTGCAGGTATATTTAAGAAAATATGGAAGGCCTATTTCAACTGGAGGACGTCCTAAAACATCAAAGCCGTTAGAGGCTTGGAACCATAATCAAATTATGTACGATGGTTTGAACCATTGGATTATTCTAGCCATAAAACAGAATAGGTGAGCCCTATGTCACAAAAACTCGACTAAGATGTGTGAGAAATGTAACCTCAATTTACAGGAGGCTTGTTTTAAAGACTATAATGTGTCCACTGATTTTTTAAATTAAACTTGACTTTTGTTCATAAATATTAAAGTTGGTTTTAATGCACCCATGTGTTCCCAGTGTTCCAAAAATGGAACATCAATTTAAAAAATAAAAAAAAAATATTTAGAAACAAAAAACAAATTTTCACAGAAAAATATAATTAGTTAATTTGATTTTTTTCTAAAAATATAATTTTCAAAAGTTTTGCAAAGCTCGGGCATAACAGGTAATTTTAATTAATTTAAACTTGGGAAAAAACGGGTTAAGATACTAGTAGACCATCCACCTGTACCCTTAATAGTGAGTTGATATATATTATAAAGAGTACTGGGCCCAAAACTGTTCCTTGTGGAAGGCCAATCTTAGTTTCCTGTTTGTCACTTAGGACATTATTGAGCTTAACTATTTGTAGTTGCCCTGATAAATAATTTGAAAACAACTCTAAAGCAGTACCCCGAATTCCATATCTTTCAAGAACATTAAGAAGTATATTATGAGGCACAGTATCAAAGGCCTTTGAAAGATCTAGGAATATAGCCATACATTTTCTGTTTGAATTTAAATTATTTACTACCTCAGTTATTAGTTGATGCATGTCATCTTCTGTACTGCACCCCTCAAGAAATCCATATTGATTTGAGGATAAAACATTATTTGTTCTTTAAGCAATTCATTAGTCTAATCTTTAGAAATTTTTCGCATAGCTTCGCAAAATTACTTATAAGGCTGATAGGCCTGTAATTATTAATGGATGTTTTGGAACCTGATTTATGAATGGGTGGTATTATCGATGTTTTAAATTCGAGGGGTATTTTACCAGTTTCTAATATAAGGTTTAGTATATGACGTAATAGTGGATTAATTATTTCTAAATGTGTCTGTTTAATGATGTCAGCTTGAATACCGCCATAACCTGGTGAACTATTATTTTTTAATGTTGAGATACACTTTATTAATTCATTTTTTGTTATCGGGGTATCCAATTCCTGCTTATGTTATTGTGGCGGAATTGCTGTTTCCATTTCTTCTCCAACATTGATGTAATAGCTATTACAATAATTTGATGCTTCAAATGGACTATTAACTTTTTCTCTATAGTTATTGTTTATATTAATAAAATCATCGTTTTTGTTTTTAACGTTTTCGTATGTGCCATCTTTGATTATTTGGTACAACTTTCTCATATTAACCTTGTTATTTTCAATTTTTTTCCTGTAATATTCATTTTTCTGTTTATTTATTAATTTGTTTAATTTATTTCTATGTTGGGGGTATAAAATCTTTTCAATAATTTTTTCTTCATTCGGCCTCTAGTGTTAATTGATGTGATAATACCGTTACTAATCCAATCTTTTATTTTTTTATGTTTCTTGTACTTTATATTGGAGGTTTGTGAAGCGTTTATTAATAATTGTTGGTAACTTTTTAAAAAAGTTGTTGTGGCTATCTCTAAGTCATGATTATTCATCCCCACTGACCAATCAAAATTTCGTAGTAATCATCTAAACTTAGGAATATCCAATTTAGTTCTAATGGTATTGTAAGAATTTATTAAATTATATTGATTTTCTTCTATTTGACTAGCGAGAAACATTATTGGACTATGATCTGTTATATCCGCTTCAATTACATATGAATTTAGCTGTAAATTATTTGATTTTTTTTTTGATTGATAAAGTCTTGTGACTATGTTAATATATGACTTGAAGCCTAATGAGTTCATCATAGAAAGATAATTAACAACATGATTATCATTTCGTTCTAAAATATTTAGATTGACGTCTCCAACAAAAATTTCGATATTAGAAAAAATTATTGTCTCAAAGTATGTAAATTAATCACTTATAAAATCTGTCTTTGAAATGGGTGGAGGCTTGTATATTGCTGTTAATCCAAAAGTTGTGCCATTTACTTCAAAATTTATTCTACTTAGAGTTGCTTCTGAGTTAGTCAATAAAATGACATTTATATGTTTTTAAGTAAGTAATTAAGTTATCATGTTCCTATTTAAGCTTCTAATATTAAAATGAATTAAGCTAACATCATACTTCTTATCCTCTAAAATTTTTAACATTTCTTGATCTACCATTCCACCTAGAGTCCCATTTTCTTTAAATGTTACTATTCTAATGTTACTGTGGTTAACATTAGAATCATCAATAATCAACAATTGCTCCAATTAAAATTGGAGGCATTTGTGCCTGACTAAAGAAAAATCACACCTGGTAACATGTATATCCAAGGGTTATATTCTATGGATGTCTCGTAAACATCTGGTATATTCTATGTATCTGTAACATGTAACTTTATAGAAATACATTTTTAATATTCCAGGATATATAATAAATATCCCTAAGTTATTTAGGTACTTATGTCCATGAAAACATATTCTGGATATACCATATACATGATAGGCATAATTTCCAAGGTAGTAAAATGGCCTCTTGAAGATGTCTTAAACAAAATTGAAAAAGGCTTCTGGAAGACGTCAAATATTTATATAGGCTAGACCGTAGATCAAAGGCTTTTTAGTCATATGTTAACCACTTGCAAATAAAAAAAGACAAATTTATTCGTTCTGGAGTAACACTCATCAATTAACGTTCAAAGGCAACCCCAGAAGAGGGAATAGTTTGTGTGAGAGCCTCTTCGGTTACAGTTCTCTGAAAAAGTGACTTACATAAGATTCTCAAATTTCATAAACAAATGTGTGTGGTTTGTATTTTGACTTCTCACAAGCTGCTGTCACTTTGGGCTATACATTGGATCTCTCGGACACCTGTAAGTACCATCCATGTGTAGCAAAAATCAATAAAATTGTTTCATGAGTTTGGTTTTTGTAAAGCCTTTTACAGTATCAAGATTTTTTTTATAAATTAGGTCAAAATATTTAATTTACAATTTTCGAGATACAAATGTTTGTATCAATTTTATTTGTATTTTTTAGATGTAAATAGTAATGACTTTCATCCTAACACAACATATAGATCGTCAAAGTAAGCCCAATTAGAATATACAAAGATTTATGACTGCATGTCCAAACAAGCAAAACACAAACATCCACTCCGGAGGAAACTTAGTTTATCTGCATATTCCAAGTTTCCGCCGTCTTGCCGCCATACATATTCATGTTCCATATGTATATATTGATCTGCACATCAAGCTTCAAATCTGATAAACACACTATCCCTGAATCAGCATATAGAAATCAAGCAACTCTCTTTATTCAAGGGGTTGTTATGTTCCTGCGATGTATAAAGGGTTCGATTTGAGAGGTAAATTCGTCCAGGTAAACTAAACGTTTTTAACCCTATTGAACACTTTTAATTTGGATGTTAATATTCATATCGTAAATAAAAAAGGGAGGAAAGTATAACGTAACGACAGTAAAGCTTAAAAAAACCTCATGACGCCCTCCCATCATCAGATTCACGATGCCCGTAACTGCTGCTATAAAAATACGTCTTCTTGTTGCGGGGCGCCTCGACTTTATTACATGCTTATGCTGTGCTTATACCAACTACCTATTACACTTAACTTCGTTGGCGATCTCGCTCGAAGGACCATTCTAGGAAAATAGAGAAATCTTTATAAAAGTATTTGTACTCTTTTTGTATAAAAAATGATTTTTAAGGGTTAATAATAATATTAAAGTTATTTGGTTATTGTGACCTTTTTAAATTCAAGTTAGTAACTTTGGAAGTATTATTGATAATATTTTAACCCCGCGAGATGGTACGTACATAAGAAAAACACTTAAAGCCAACTTTAAAACATGTTTTTGTTCATTGCGTATGATACAAAAAATATATTCCGTAATAATTGGGTTGATTGTAGACCAGTTGTGACGTTTTTTAAAGGTATTCACATAAATGTGAGACCACCATTTCCAGTAGTCGGCTACTATCTGTAGGATTATTTGTCATCTCTAATTCACTTAGATCGGGGATAACTTGAGTAGTAGACTCCAAGGTGACTTCGCGTTAAAGGTTGAAAGGCATTGGCATTGCTACTGTGCTGCAGGTGCTTAAATATAGTGAGAAAAAAGGACCAACAAAATATACACACACATAAATGGCTTGACCTGAGAAACTCTGGAATATGGCGAGTTTGCTACGTATGGATTATAATATTTAGATTTGCATTTAAAGCAACTAAGGCATTCGGGGCAGAAGAAATTCTGTAGCAACAAATTGTGCATTGTCTTGAGCCCTAGATTACAATTTTCGCAATATCCCTATTCCACTAATGAATGTATAAGTCTATGAGATCTAGGAAGAATGATTAAAGAAAAGGGTTTAAGAAATAATGTTTACTTTTGATAGGGTTTTTGGAAATAAATCATTTCTATGATTATTTGCAACCAGGTTACAGAAACATTCATTTTTAACATGTTTAATTGAAAGCACCCTTTAGGCACTGTAAATTTCAGTAGGTGTGATGATGCCATCAAGCATAAAAGTTGAAATGCGTTATTTGTTTGGGGGAAATTTTCAACAGTTATTTTATTAATTTTTTTTATTACATTACTTGATAAGAGATCGAACTGCAAATATCACAAAATTTCTGGAATTATGATAATATAGAGAAATACCGGAACTTAAAAAAAAAATGAAATTTTAGTAGACTAGATAAATATGTGGATATACTACTGCATTTGAATGACAACTATAAATTAATTCAATTATTGAAGTTGTTGAGGTTTAATTTAAATTAAAGTGCTTACAAATTAAAATAAATCTATAGCTCAAATATCTGGAATTGTAAAGTAATTTCACTTTAATCATCATCAATAAATTAGTCCAGGCAATTGGGGCAAAATTTTAATTAAAACTCTGCTGCCTGGAATTATGAAATAATTCCCATTTAAATGTCATTTATTAATACATCTAGCCAAATGAGGTGTAATTTTAATTAAAATGCTTGATATAACAACTCTATGGCTGAACTACCCGAAAATGAGAAATAACTGCAATTTAATCATCAATATTAAATTAATTTAATGGTCTAGGCAATTGAGATATAGTTTTAATCAACGTCATTAAAATTTAAAAGAAATATGTTGATCAACTGCCTGTAATTGTAAAATAATTTCAACTTAAACATAATTTATAATTTGGTAATCAAATGACGTGCAATTTTAATTAAAATGCCAAACATAATAAACTAATGGCTTAGCTATTTAAAAAAGTAAAATAGTTTCTATTTAATAATCAATGATAAATTAATTAGTTAGTTTACAGGCAGTTGACGTACAATTTTAATTAAAGTGCTTGAATTTTAAACAAAATAGGTGACGTAACTGCCTGGAATGGTAAAATAAATTTAACTTAATTGTCATTTATTAATTAGTTTAGACCTACAAGGTGCGATTTTAATTAAAATTCCCAACATAAGAAATCTATGGTTCAAATAACTAATGGTAACTAATAGTTCTAAAATATTTTTATATTATTCATCATCAATAAATTAATTAATTAGCCTAGGCGTTGAGGTACACTTTTAATTAAAGCATTTGAATTTCAAAGAAACATGTGGCTCAACCTGCTGGAATTATGAAATAATTTTAATTGATTAATTAATTAAACATGCAGTTTAGGCATAGTTTTAATTTAAGCGCCTAAAATTTAAAAGAAGTATGTTGTTTTACTGCCTGGAATTGTAAAACAATTTACGGTATTTATTATTTTGTTCAGGCAAATGACGTGCAATTATAATTAAAATTCTTGAAATAAGCAATATATGTCTTAACTACATGGAATTGTAAAATAATTCCAATTTAATCGTGATTAATAATTTAATCAATTAGTCTAGGTAACTTAGTTATAATTTTAATTAAAGCGCCAAGAACTTAACAGAAATCTCAAGCTCAACTGCCTGAAAATGTAAAATAATTTCTACTTAATTGTCATTATGAAATTAATTAATTAGTCTAGGCAGATGAGATTAATTTTTAATTAAAAGGCCCTACATAAGAATTGTGTGGTCCAACTACCTGGAATTGTAAAATATTTGCAATTTAATCGCCTATTATAAATTAATTTAGTATTCCCGGTAATTAGGCATAATTTTAATTAAAGTGGTTAAAATTAAAGGATAAATTACCTGGAATTGTTAAATAAGTTCAATTTAGTTGTAAATGAATTAAGTAATCTAGGAAGCTGAGGCGCATTTTTACCTAAAATACCTGACATAAAAAATATATGGTCAAACTACCTAGAATTGTAAAATAATTACAATGTCACTCATTAATTAATTTAATAAAAATTTAGGCAGTTGTGGTATGATTTTAATTAAAATGCTAACAATTTAAAAGAACTCTATGACTTAATTACCTGGAATTGTAAAATCATGCTATTTAAATGTCAGTAATAAATTAATAATTATTTCGGGCACCCAATCGTCAATTTTAATTAAGGCTCTTAGAACTTAAAAGAAATCTAAGGCTCGACTACCTGGAATTGTAAAACAATTCTAATTTGATGGTGAAAAAATAATTATTTAGTCCACGCAATTAAAGCACAATTTTAATTAAAGATTTTTTTTTAAATATGTAATTCTGTCTGAAATTATAAAATAATGCTAGCTTAAATAACATTGCAGTGCAATTTTAATGATAATGCTCGACATCTATGGTTAAACTATTAATTAAAGTGAATTTTAAACAACATTGTGGCTTAACGGTATGAAATTGTAAAATAATTCCAACTTAAACGTTATTAATTAAATGATTTAGACAATAAAAATTTAATTTTAATTAAAACGCCTAACATCTATGGTTCAACTATTATTTAAATATTTTAGATATCTATATCTATGATTTAACTATTAATTAAAGTGCTTAGAATTGCATCGTTCAATTGCCTAGAGTTGTAAAATTATTTCAACTTAAACGTTATTAATTAATTAGTCTAGGCAATGGAAATATAATTTTAATTAAAACGCCTAACATCTATGGTTCAACTATTAATTAAATATTTCTAAAAATTATATGGCTCAACTGCCTGGAATTGTAAAATAATCAATAAAAGCATAATTTTAATTAAAATGCCCCTAACAAATAATTCAGCTATTAATCAAACTGCTTAAAAGTGGTTAAAAATATGGCTCAACTTCCTAGAGTTGTAAAATCAATTCAACTAAAAGGTCAAGCCACAAGACGCAGTTAATAAATACAACAGAAATATTTGCAGTATCTTGGAGACACATTATGTAAGAAAAACTGGAAAAATCATCATGGGAAAAACTTGATAATTGAAAAAAAAAGACCTAAGATAAGAGATAAACCGAATAAGTAGCTCAAGACAAAGAAAATAAAAAAGAAACAAAGAAATTAAAAAAATTATGTCACTACATCCCTAAAAGGGATTAGACCTGAGGAGGAGGAATACTACGTTCTAAATTAGGCAAAATGATTACGGCAGGAAAGTCAAAATTAAAAATCTTACGATAAATTCAGTGCTTTAGTTTGACTGTGCCGGTGGTCAAATACAGCGTACAACCGACAAAGTCTATTAAGACAATTAACGGAGAAATGTGACTACAAATAATTTATAGCCAACTTAAATCATTTGTGATCCAATCCTTGACTATCAATGGATCAAACATATCTTTAAATTCTTAAATAGAGCTGAATATAATTTATGTTAACAGGTATTCCACGTAACCACTAACTAATCTTACTATTTCTCTAAGAATGACCCAGGCAAGCGTCGCGGAAAACATACTGTAAAACATATTATCACTCTTTCCATTATCTTTATCCCAGCGGGTGAGTATTTTTGCTAAATGAAAAACTGAAAATCATGTTTAGCGCTCAAATCACATACATAAAATATTTTGCCCATTTTAAAACGTGATATTTGCCTTTGAACAATTGATTTCTTCTGGCGGTAAATACGAACCAGAACGTAAATAAATAAATACATCGCTATATTTTATTGTATATTCTCAGATCAGAAGGATGTTTTAAAGTTGTCAAGGGCTCTTCTAAGGGGACCACCTTAGTTGTACAGCCAAAGGTACACTTAAATGAGCGTCTATTATACACAGATCTAATGGTAATTATGACACAAGGAGACTGTTTTATGCCACAGGTGCTCGCGAAGCTACACGAGATAACTACGATGTTAATTATTAAGGAAACGAGCCAAAGTTTCGTTTTATTATAGTGTATATGTGGTTGTTTTGATAGGAAAATTTATATGTATGTCAGTCAAAACTATATACTGTGCGTTACGTGTACTGATGCATTCATAAGTTATAACCTTCTGAACTTTGAAAATATTTTTGTGCAAATTTTGTATTACAACACTTTGATATTATTTATACATACAACTTAATTTGATATTATAAACCTTCAACTAAGTTTAATAATGTAATCCATTATTTAATGAAATATTAAACCTTGATGTCTTATTGTATTGCGAACGTGAGAAACAATGGGATAATGCTCGGTACAAACCGACCGAAAAGTCCGTCTTGCTATCGGGAAATCTATACATCTTTGCATCCTGAGGAAATCCATACGCTATACATATTATATGTAGATGGGATGAGATTTAATGGTTTACCAAGATAAGCAAACTGATCGGAAAAGATTAAGTTTCGGCCAGACAATGCACTGCATTTGGTAGATAAGTAATTGATTTCCTCTACCGTATTTTGTCATATTTAGAAAAGTAATTTTATCATTTTAATTTTATGATAATATTGTTCATCTATTCTGTGTTTTACAGATTGTCGAATTAATTTTCATCTATTTTCAAAAATGTATTTGTCCTGGAAATTTGTCAAAGTAAGATCTCTTGGTAAAAAAAAATTGTCAACTTCTTGGAAACGTGAAATAAATTTGCATCTTTGGCTATAATATGTGGTCCTGCTTATTAGAAATTGATTTATAACTGACAATCCTCATCAATGTGCTTTTTATTACCTAGGATATGTTATTGTGTTAGTGGTGATAAATCGCACAGGCACTTCTTTGACTCCCTAAAGTGTCCCAATTTAAATCTTTAATATTATACCGGAGGGCACTCAATAACTATTTTACTCTTCAAGATAAACAAATGAAGTTTGGTATATTGATAAAATTGTTATAAGAGCATCTTTTAACATATTCGGTTGTTTACCTTCACTTTCTGTTTAACCGGAAATAACACTTACTTTCTTATTTTAAAGAGTCACTTGGTATAATACGTGCAACCACCCCTCCCAGCTCTTGTTTTGCCATTCTTACTGCAAAACATCCAGAAGATAATTTCCCAGCTAAATGTAAAATATGATCTTCAAACCGAAGGCGACCATCAATGGTAATTCCTAGGAACATGCAGCACTCTTTATTCTGCAAGAGGGAATTTTCGTCAAACATCAGACCCTAAACATCGCACTTAAACCCCATAACAGTCGTTTTTCTTACATTAAACACGAGCCTGTTGGAAGCACACTACCTTGATAAAATCTGAAGGTCTTCAAGGATACAAGTCTTAATATAATCAGAATTTTTATGGCTCCATAGTATAGTGGTATCATCAGCAAACTGAACCACCTTGCCCTGCAGTTTCAATGAACTCAAGTCATCCACATACAGTAAAAATAACAGTGGGCCCAACACTGAACCCTGGGGAACGCCGCATTTTAGGGATCTAGAAGGCGACAAACGCCCAGACACTGTAACTTTCTGAGTACGATTTGATAGATAGGACTCAAGCCATCGCAACACTATGCCTCTAAAACCATATTTATCGAACTTAGATAACAGTATTCCATGATCCACACAGCCAAATGCTTTGGATAGATCACAAAACACTGCCGCCGATGACTCTCCAGAATTCAAGGATACATAGACCCTCTCCAAAAAGCTAAAAACAGCATCATGAGTCCCTTTACCGGCTTGAAATCCAAACTGATTTGCAGACAAAATGCCATTATAATGTAAAAAGGACAAAATTCCGCTTTTTGCAAGTTTTTCAATCTTATCTTCAAGAGAGGGTAGACAAAATAGAATTGGGACGAAAATTACAAGGCTGATCCAAATCTCCACCCTTATGAAGAGGGATAACCACCGCCTCTTTTAAACATGAAGGAAAAATGCCAATATGTATAGAATTGTTTATGGCAGAAACTTAAGCATTTAAGGCTGAATCAGTCAAAAAGAGTAACAACCTCGAAAAAAATTCCCATCAGCTCCAGATGATTTATGGTTTTTTAGGCGTTTGATTTCATTTTTTACTTCGGTAAGATCGACAGGATGAAAGAAAAATGAATGCTCAACCGACACTTGTTGAAGATAGTGTAAGGGATCAATGTTACTACGAATGCCCTTGAGCAAGATATTAGGTATATCACAATAATAGTCGTTTAAAATGTCAGGTCTTAACTCCGGTTCAGATACTTTTCTTTGGCAATGTCTAAAATCATTAATAATTCACCAACATTCTCTTTGCCTATTTGATGACATATTTAAGCGATCTCTATAATAATTAGATTTTGCTGCTCTAATTGTATTTCTGTACAGACTACGGTATTTCTGATGATATACAAGAATATTTTCATTTGTGGTAAATTTGCACAATTTAGTCAAAAAACGGAGGTTTTTAGCTGAAATTCTAAGGCCTCTTGTAACCCATGGTTTTCATTTCTTAGTTTTAAGCCTCATTTTAGGAAAGCACTGATTGATCTTATCACATAGAACTTGAAAAAATAAAGTAAGTGGGTCAGAAGCCGTTTCAAGTGCATTTCAATTTACCGAAGCTGTAGCAGCAGAAAAAGCATTGAAATTTCTCCTGCTGAAAATTCTTCCCATATAATGAGATGAAGATAATACAGTATTATATGGCATTTTAGCAAGAATACCTTCATGGTCGGAAATACCAGATGGGAGTACTGTGCATAAAACGTCATCAAAATTTGTACAGAAATAGTCAATTGTAGTCGCAGATGAAGAAGTTATTCGTGTGGGATAAAGAACGTGCATTTTCAAGTCGTATGAATTTAAAATACTTAAAAGAGAAGTACGTGGCAAGGTTTCATCAGTGTAGTTGATATTAAAGTGACCAGCCAATATAACCTTAGAGTGTAGGGATAACTGGGATAAAAGAGAATCAAGTTTGTCCAAAAACATAGCAATATCTCCTGTAGGTGGCCTATAAACACAAAGAATATATAAATTAAAACGCTTACAAAAAGAAAGAGAGAATTCAAAAACATTCTCTAACAGAAGATTATCATACTTATCAATATTACAAAAAATCGTTTCAATTGTTTGCCTAGCCAAGATCATGGTTCCTCCATGTATAGATTGTTGACGACAAAAATTTGATAGAGGAACATAATCAGATATTAAAAAACATTCACTAGGCCTCAACCAGTGCTCAGTCAGGGGTACAATATCAGGAAAATTACATGTGTCCAGCAAAAGATGAAGCTCATCCATCTTGTTTCTTAGGGATTGTATATTAAGAATAAAGATACTTAAGCTTTTCGAAGAGATAATTTCAATCTTACTAGTAGAATATGAACATGAATGAGATTCAACCTTCGTGGACATGTCTATAAAAAAGAAGAATTCAATTTACGATCAGTTATCAGTTTAGACTCTTTAATTTGATGATTCAAAGGCAATTTGTTCGATGAAATATTAATTTTAAAATATGTGCATGTAATAATGATGCCAAGTCTGAACCAAAGTTACTGGCGTGATTAGACACCAAAATCCTATACAGATTAATATTATTTGCGTGAAAAGTACGATAAAGGGCCTTATTACTATTATAGATAACATTATGGTTTAAATAAGTATAAGGGCTTGTCATCACTAAAGTGTTTGCATCAACATGATTTTGAATTAAATTTTTTAAAACATCAGATGAAGAACAATATCCATTTAACATTACTATTAAAAAATCTTCTTTCGTAAAATCCTGAACTAAATTTGATGCTGTCCTAATCACTTCACTGCTTGAACTGCCCGGTTAAAAGCAACACCGACGCACGGACTATTCGCGGCACATCAAAGATTCTAATAGATCTCTGCACTGGACTTTATAACAGATTTTCAAAAACTGTAGTATAGGAAATTTGTTGCCAATAAAGATATCTTTCTTGCCAAAATAATTCTTGGTAAAAATACCTAATTTCGAACAATGGCAATTTTATTTCCTTGTCCTGTATGTTCATCTCCAGATATATAAAATTCATGTCCGGACAGCTTCGGTCCCCCTTCATCCTTCTCTCCAGAAATGTTGATTCGTATTCAAGCTGCGACGGACACACTAAAGATAATATTAGAGCAGCTAACTATAGCTAGCTAGCTAGCTGCGGAGGCAAGCGAATATGATAAATGTCCAGGCCGAGGCCGGTATAGGTCGGACAGACGATATATAACGTCGGCCCGGTGACATTAGCAAGCTAAGACAGTGGTTAGAGCGGGGCCTGCAGCAGTAAGACATCGGAGGACATCAGCATCGGAGCAATACTTAGTCTGCAGTGCCCCGATAATTAATCATACATTGTAATTAGTTCCTATGAGGGACGCTCCGGGACGACGAAGAGGCTCTGCTGCTTTGCATGTCGTGACCCCACCGACGACGACGACGACGGTCTTTACATGGAGGCGGTCGAACAGTCTTGTCACACAATTCCGATGCTCTATTATGTCTCTTACAGGCCGTTGTTTATTTTATTTTATTATTTTATTAGGTACCATCGTGCCGAAAAAAAACTGGGACATTAAAATTTAGGTAGGGAATTGTCTCCTAGTCTATTATAGTAAATAGAAACGTATCATCCATTTTTCTTTAAGAGACCAAACGAAAACAAAACAAAGGTAAAAAGACAAAGTCACGGTCTCATCAAACCCATATAATATTTTTAAAGCTACACGTGTTTAGCGTCTATCGGAGCATCATCAGGCCTAAAAAATACATTAAGATATTTTTCACAAAAAGAACTATTTAGTAAATCGCATTCCTTGGGTATGGTATTCATATTTACGCATTATGAATTTTTGGAGTCTTAATAATTACGTATTTAAATAATAATATTAATACAAATTTATTTTTATTCGGAACACATTTTATAAATAAATCAAAACTAAGTAATATCTTTTTTGATAATATGGAATAAAAAATTATTAATACTTAAGCAGGCCGCACACCTAAGATACAAATTTTGCGCCACAAATGTATCGGACAGTATTTAACCAACACCCACTCAAAGACAAGGCCTTAGTGCTTGGCGCGTGACGTCATCGATGTGGGCCACCGATTTTTAAAAACCAAGGGATTTCATATGCTAATATCTCAATATTTGGCTTATTTTAAAAATGCTAGGAATAGAATAGAGTTCAGGAAACATTCAAAGGTATGTTTTAGTTCTGGTTGAATGTCAGGTTAAATATTATGGTGTAATATTAAATGCAGAATCCCAACTCCCCTACATCTGCACCAAAATTCAACATATATATTTAGGTATTCATAATAATTTTTTTATACCACCAAGTAGTAAAAAATGTTATATTATATACACATAAATACATATATTGACTTTAAAAGCTTAAAAAGTTGATCAAACTCCAGTTCATGTAATTTTTTAATTGCAGAAAAAGAAGCACATTTTTTCTTCGAAGTGTCAAAATCAGGAAAATAAATTTTTTGGTCTGGTTTAGAGTTAAGCCAATTATTAAATACACATTTAAATAAGTGAACTGTGTCAAATAGGTAAAATAATGGTCTCTGATTATCTATGGGATGAGGATAAACAATGCTAAGTTGGTCTGCAGTTGAAAAACGACTCATGACTTTCCCGTTAATGGCATTATTATCACTTATAACACAAAAAACTATGTACCCAATCTCCTCTAAATTTTCAATAATTGTCTTCATAAAATTATGAAGTATGTCTGATGTAATTTTGGAGATGGGAGCTATGTGAACTACTTCCTTAAAGCTGGAACACACACTTGTAATCATAAAAGTAAATGCCGAGGAAGCTAGAGACTTATTATTGACTGATGTTCCGCCTGATATTACCGCCTTTATAGTCTATGTAAGGGTCAATATGAATTTCATCAAAAAGTAGTGTCACGAATCTCTCATGATCCTTTAGTAAACTAAACACATTTTGGGCATAAGTTAAAAACATTTTTTTCTTCATCTATGTGGGGATCAGTCATGTGTTTGTTACAAATACCCATTATAGTTTGAGGATGTGGTAGAATCAGGGATCCATACCTAATTTCTTAAATACTTGTACGCATGAGGACTAATATTATAGATTATAGAAGTCAAAATTATTGGACTACTTGAATATCTGTACCTTTCCTTTGCAGTTGTAAGCAAAGCTAATTGTTCACAAATAAAATCTAAGGCACATACTATTTTGTTGTCTTCAATGTTTTCAAAACTTTTTAGTATATTTGACACAAAATCGAACACACATTTCATTTTATTTATGTCATTTGATGGTTTGACATGATCGAGAATAGTATTGCCAAGGGAATTGGTAGCAGTATTTGGATTTAAGTCACAGTCGGGGTTGTCATTATTGGTAACATTTTCCTCCAAAGGCACGGTAATAATAGTAAGTTCTATTGCTTCAGGTATTGCATATAAATCATCTAAACTATGGGAAGTATATGGAGTTTTAAATTTCGATGTTAAAACACAAACTGGCTCGCTATATAAAAAAGTTTCAACATTTAAATTAAAATTAAAAACAATTGCCCAATTAATGCATGGACCAGGTGTGTATTTAATTTTAAAATTTTTTAGCTTTTTGCTGTCTTGAGACTCACTGTGAGCAGTAAACCAATCTTTCGGTAGTTTAAAAGCAGACAGTTTTTCAATAACCTCTTCAAAACTGTCAAAATTATTCTTCTCATGCTTGCCAAAGTCAATTTTGCTTAATTCAAGGGCTTTTGCTAAATTCAACTCGTCAATATTTTTAAACCTTTCATCTTTACTTTTAGCTGTGGTTTTAGTAATTCTATTGTAAAAATTTTACCTGTGTTGGAATCTTGAACTTAAGTACTCTTTATTATACTACCTTCAGGAAAATGAGCTTCACATACTTTGATGTTATTTGTGGGCTCAAAATCATCTCTGTGTATGGGCTTTTACCCATTTCGCCTTAGATTTATATCCTTAGGAAAATTGAAGACATGCACTTTAGGTCCGTTTTTATAGTTTCCGTTACAACCCGGAACACAACACTTTTGAAGCATATTTACACTTTGGTATTAACTAGCCGAACTAGGAGAAAAACATTAAATTAAACACGAACTAAAGTAATAAAGTCTGATATAAACAAATAAAACCGCGGCGCGCCGGAGAAGAGAACCGGTTTTTTCGAGGATTTTTCTAGTCCGAAAATACATTTTGTGATTTAAAAGTACGCGAAGGGTTTATATAAATATAACATACACGTTTTGCGGAAATAAACAGTTCCGATTTTAGAAAAAAACACAAAAATGAGCTTATGTTTACTGCGGATCTCGTCAGAAATACCGGTAACCACAGAACATAAATATAAACAACCTAACCTCTCGTTTCATCAGGTGGCACAACTAGTAGATGCGCCACTGGCAGATTTATATAGAAAGAACTCCTATTGGCAAGTAACAAGGCATTAGATAAATGATAAAATTTGAAAAAATACAAGTTTAAATTATAAAAAGAGAAATAAGGATGCACTCTCTTTTTTAACTAAATTGTAAAGTAAGAGCAGTTAGAGATGTAGATTTAATTATTTTAAGATAGTAATAAAGCATCCTAACGTTCAGGGCAATCTGCAAAGTCTGGCAGTGTTGTAGGCAGCCTTCCGTGGACGAACAACGGCAGCATCAACAGCTGAATTCACCCGAAAATCAACCCGAAGTGCATGGCCCAAACGCGTGACGTCACGAGCAAAATTTTTTGGAGCGCTTTGTCCTTTTGTAGAGGTGTTATTGATTTAACGCGCGCGTATTATTTAATTGGGATCCACACACCTAAGATGCATTTGCTTCCAAACGACATTTGAAGCCACACCGCATTTGTGTGTACTCCCCGGATAATCAACCTGTCCGATATTTGTTGCGTGTCACGTTTTGAAATAAAAATAAAGGACGATATTACACAAACCATTTTATTTATTCAGGAAGTAGAGAAATATCCTCAATTATATGACCACACTTTGCAGGTAACATTCTATAGTAAGCTTGAAATTTCATAATCATCATTTAATAATTGCTTTGATACTTCAAAATTTCCCTTTTTGGAGCGGCCATTATTATAGGGATGAACCCAATAACGATGTTTTTTTCGGTTTTGCCTTAATAATTGCAACTTCATCGTCATCAGAAGACGACGACATGGCTCCAAATGCGGAACAGAACTAAATCCTGATGTGCGTGCTCGTACCGCATTTGTAACAAATGTACAAAATGTTGAACGAAATTATGTCATTTGTCTTTCGACAAGCGCCACAGGTATGAAGGTTGAATGTGGTGAGGTGGAATAGTCTGCCACCCAAGATGGCCGATTGATTCAATAGTGACGTTAATGATATTTTAACTGTCGTATTTGACGATTACCTCATGATTATCTCCCAATTTAAAGTTTTTAAGTAAATTTATAGCTTTTTGTAGTTTTTTTGAGTCCTGGGTTGATAAATTCTTTTACAAACGTGCCAACATCGAATCATCGTGCAACTACATAGAGCAGGAGATAGGTAAATTTCAATTATGACATACCTAAGTATTTTCTAATAATGTTTAGCTGTATCTTGTTGTATTATCATTTTCCAGGATATAATTATAAATTTAATCCTATTTTGGACATATCTATGTCACTCAATTTAACTTTTTTTTACAATTCAGTTTTAATTCTTGAACCTTCACTGGAAAAATATCAAGTATTTCCTTTTCCTTGTCTTCATCTAGATTAAGATATTCATGCAAATATCCTTTATTCACTAGTTTGTATATTAGGAATTGCCTAGACAGTCACAGAAATCATAGATTTTTTTAATTTTCATTGAATCCATCCTTACAAAAATCTTGTCTGTTATGTAAGTCCGACTAAAAATGTCACCAATTATTGAGTTTGCCTCAAACACTTTTCTGGTTCTTGAGTAGAAATGATATTCACATGGAGTAGAAACACAACACCTATTTGTTCAATTTAAAGAAAATGATGACACATCCTTCTCAAAAACTGATTTCCCTAATTGACTTAATCCACCTTAAGTTATATACATTTATAGATAGCCGTATAGTGGAGCGAAATAGGCCATGAATTATTTCAAAAAAATTTTTGGCATACAACCAGATAAAATGTCTATATTATTATAAAGTATATTAGTGAGCATCCGAAATAACAATTTACGATATTTTTTCGTGGTCGAGAGATTTTTTATTTAGAAGAATAACATAAATTTGGGTAAATTCAAAAAATGCATATTTTCAGCTTACACGCATAATATATCTAAAACGGACAAAGCTATGAGATAAATTTTTTCACCAAAATAAAGCTTATTTATTACACTTTCTAACAGATGTATAGATTATCAAACCGTATTTTACTTTATATGTTTTAAATGACGTTGAATGGCTGACATCACAAAAAAATACTGTAAAACTTTACTAAGCGACAAACTTTTTTATTTCTAACTTTTTTCACATACATGCTGAGAAGCAAATTAAGAAAAAAAATCCAAAAAGTTTCTAAAGCAAAAATTTTTTATTTCTGACAAATAGTTTTTTTGTTATGAATTTTACAAAGCCGCGAAATTAAAAAGCTTAAAAATATTTGCTGAGGTTATAGACGCAGCCGTGATGGTTTTTGGATCGACGCGACGGCGCGGGGTCTTTTTTTCCGTGCATAGTTGATACAATGTTACACCTAAAATATATATTTCTGATATAAGATGATTTTTTAATGCTATTTTAGCAGACCAATTTATTTAGAAGAGAGAAGTCCATTTTTAATCATTTTTTTCGTAACAAATAAGGTATACCTTGTTTTTAGAATTCGGCCTCTTCTTCGTCGTTTTCAGATAACTGCGTTTCATCTATTACCTCTTTTTGATTGTTGCACTGCTTACAACCGCATTGGTCAAAACATTTTAGGCCCTCTTTAATACAGGTGCATTTTGAATTGATGCATTTCTTATCCGAGCAGCACAAGTTCAACCCTTGCCTGATAAATTCGGGCACTAGTTGTTGCTTTGAAAAGACTGGATTCCAGTATACGTTTTTCAGGATCCAACCATTATATTCAGGATCATTATTAGAGCCCAACTTTGCTACGTTACTATTACACCAGATTCTTAGCTGGTGCATACACCTAAAATTGTATGATAAAAATAATAAAATAAAAGTTTGTGTTAATAATTTAAATGATTTACTCACCTAAGAAAATGCTGATAAAAGGCCGCGTTAGTTGGTGGCAGTTCTGATGATGGATTATTGGTCGTTGTAGCCATACGCAAGCGTAATTCATTAAGTGTTGTTATATTTTTATCTTTATTTTTATATATCAACAACACATATTTTGTAGCCAGCTCCAATGCGTTATCCTCTGCAAGAAGAGGTAATATTGCCGAATCTTTGAGTGTAAGAAAATTCTTCTTTAAGATGTCAAATGCGGTCCTTTTCCCAACTTTATAAAATGCACAAGTTGTGTCACATCCAGTTAAGCAGTGCATTGACAAAAAACAGGAATTGTCCTAGAATTTCAACAACCATATTTATTGAAACATATCGTCGTTTCGCACCGTGTCCCAATTCGATCAATAAATAATTCAACTGATTTTAATGCATTCAAAGAGCAATGAGAAATGAATCAATAAAATGAACACATCTGTATCTATAGATTTTACCAGAATTCGTTGACTATAATGCGATTCGTACACTGTATGTAAAATCATCCGTGTATCAGCTTCTTCTTAATTGCTATATAAGTTCTTCAAATATTGCTCAGGAATGTTTTTCGTCAACAAAATAACTTTTTCATGGTCTTCAAATCCTCCAGCAATTATTAAAGCCTCGCCGTTTAAAAGATCTGTGGAGCTATTTAAAGTCAGATATTCGGTAAAGAATATTAACAACGATCTTTTATTGCGGACTGATTTTAACAGATATCGAAATGCATCAACTTTTCTTGTTCCAATTATATTAAATTGTGCTACATCAGATTCTCCGCGTCTAATTCTTTCAGCTGATTTAATGGAAGAAATTTTGTAAGTATCAAAAACTATGGTGATGCGTGGTGCCTGACATTCTCGAGCAAAGTCCAAAATTTTCTTCAAAAAAACTTTTCCAAAGTCGTTAAACGTTTCGAACTGTTTTTCATTTATTCCCTGAATTGTAGACATTGCATCTATTATTAAAGACTGTACTACAGGAACTTTTTCCGATGTATTAGATAAATCTACAATTTTTTAGCAAGATCCGATTTATTTATTTTCCGCATCGAACCATCTTCATGGAACATAGCTAATGGTACTAGGGTTAATTCATTTGAGAATATCTCACCTAAATTAATTTCTCTCAGTTGTGCAGCACATAATATTCTTCTCAACATTAATTCGGATCCAATCAAAATATTTCCTTTCTTTTTTGCATGTTTTATATGGCCGTCTTTAAATGTTTTTATTTTGTTTCTCTTTTGAGGTTTCCAAAATTCTGAAGATTTACTTGTATTAAAATTTGTAAAGCGCTACTAATAATTGATAACAGACCCTGCACTCTTGGATTTTGCACCACAGATTTGTCCCTGTCACTCACAGGTTTTTCACAAATAATACACTCTATCTGTAAAGATGTCAAAAAAATGTCAAAAAGAAACCAAATCTAATTAACTAAAACACGCGCAATAAATCCAACTACATTGCTATACAGTATTCAGTCAACTGAGCTGGAAGGCCCAAATACGATACAAACCACAAAACACAAACAATACAAATAATAGAGAAATGCATGCATCGCATTTCCAATAATTATGCCGCTAGTACGGGTTGGGAAGGCACGCTGCGAGAGTTTTTCATAGATAGCGCGTTCTTGTAAAATTCACAGCAAAAAAACTATTTACCAGAAATTAAAAAAAATAACAGTAAAAACTTTTTGGTTATGTTGTCTTAATTTGCTTCGCAGCATGTATGTGAAAAAAGTTAGAAATAAAAAAGTTTGTCGCTTAGTGAAATTTTAGAGTATTTTTTTGTGACGTCAGCCATTCAACGTCATTTAAAAAATATAAAGCAAAATACGGTGTAGCAATCTATACATCTGTTAGAAAGTGTAATAAATAGGCTTTATTTTGGTGAAAAAATCATTATCCTAGCTTTGTCCGTTTTTGAGATATTATGTGTAAAAGCTAAAAATATGCATTTTTCGAATTTACTCAATTTATGTTATTTTTGTAAATAAAAAATCTCTCGACCACTAAAAAATATCGTAAGTCGTCATTTCGGATGCTCACTAATATACTTTATAATAACATAGGCATTTTATCTGGTTGTACTCCGATTTTTTTATCTCGCGAAATAAGCGACTTTTTGTCTCTGTTTCGCTGCACTAGTAGTCATTTAGTCAATTTTGGTCGGTTTATAAATATTTAAAGGATAAAATCGAAATTGAACTTCAAAGCCACAACAACAATCTTTAAGTGTTGGTCATTGTAGAAAACAGAAAAATTTTTATTTTATAGAAAAACTATTTTATTTACTGACCCATAATTAAAATCATGTTATTAGCTTAAAGTAAAATAATAGGCATAATCAACAGTATCATAAGGCATGATTGTCTAATTTTTGACGTACATCAAATATGACAATAGTGACGTTAATGACATTTTAACTGTCGTATCTGACGATTGCCTTTTTTAAGTTTTTTTTGGGTGGAAAATAAGCCAAGCCTCATGATTATCTCTCAATTTAAAGTTTTTAATTAAATTTATATGTTTACATTAATTATATGTCTACCCTATTTTTACTTTTTATTTTTATTCCAAAATCTAGCACCAATGAACATTACTATATGAGTTGATATAGATTGATGCGTATTATAACTTTTTTAACGATGTAATGAAATATAATACTTATTAGTTTTTTTCTTTTATTGTTTTAAGTATGTATGCAGATAGTCATTGGTCCTACGTCCATTTCTCAATTCTGCTTGTTCAAAAGGTTTGTTGTAATTTTTATAAATTGCGTTAGCGTTATTCCATCCAATAATATATAAAATAATTTTAAATAAATAATATAAAATATTTCTTCCTTCTTTTTTGAGAAGTTCTATTAATATACCGTCATCTCCTACTGCCTTTTTTCTTATTTTAGAGGGCATTTTCTCAAAATTTACAAAACTTCCATCAAAAAATAAAACACTTTAGGCGTGGTAGTTTTCAAAGCATTTCCCTTGATAAAGGGGGGGAAAACCCGGACAAGCACGACAGCGCCATGATGTTTGACCTCTTTTTCCGGATTTAGAAGATTGTCTACACCTCAAGAAGTAACTTTTTCTGGAATAGTTTTCGGGAACTGGAATTTTTTTCAGTACATGTGATATCTGCACGGCTCTTTCTTGAGGCGCTACATCCAATTTTCTTGAACCTGATGCACAGTTTAAAGCTCTGCATTTTTAATGTGAGATACACCTAAAAGGCTTTTTATAATATTTCCACGAAATTCTAGCAATGTGATTTTATTTCTGTTTTCCTTGGTAATTTCCCGGAAAATTAAAAAGCTGTTTACAACTGTTATATCCAGCAAATGAAATAGAACATTTTTGTACCAACGCACAGATTTTCTTGGACAACTATAATATGATGTCAACTGGTCAGCTCTATCGACACCAGACATATACTTATTATACTCTGTTGTACTTATTATGTGTATATCCATTAGGTGAACATAATTCATAAAATTTTATGCCATACTTGGCTTTTTTACCCTTTATATATTGTCTAAAGCTAAGTCTTCCTCTATGTAAAAGCAAAGACTCATCTAAAGACAAGGCCTCATCCGGTGCATAGGCATTTTGATAATTTTTTATAAGAGTTTGTAAGAGTTCGGTTATTTTATTTAGTCTATCTGTACTATCATTTATACTATTACAATTAAGACTACGAAGAACTTGTTCAAAGCGTCTTCCAGACATCCTGCTTAAAAAAGTAAATCGACTGTTTTTGGCGTGAGGTCTATTAGTTTTTTCCAATTGTTTTCCATACAAATTAGTGCGTGTCACAAGCAAATCCATAACTTCCTCAGTCCACAAACAGTAAAAAACTTCAATTGGTTCAGGTACATGATCAAATGTAAGCTTTATTCCCGCACTTGTATCAAAATTAGAATTTAGTATGTCACTTACAACATCGATCCATTATTCATCACTATTGTCCTGTGTGGCATTCGCATTTCGAAGAACTTGTGGCTCAGAATAAATTGAGTCACTATCTGAGCTGGGCTCATTTTCTGTGGGCAAAAATTCAGGATCGCGATTATCAGAACCAGCAAAAGGGTCTTCCTTACTGGTAGCAGTTTCCCACCCAGCAGAACTCTCACTTACATCTGCCTGATCACCCTCATCTGACTTAACCTCGTCGTAAAATTGCAGCAATCTCTTAGTTTCCTGGGAGTCCATAAAAATCTTTTAAGTTGCAGGTATTTTGCAGCTTAAAACGATAACCTGTGATTTTTCTAAATTATTTATGTAAAAACTGTAATTTACTAATTTACCAATAAGCAACAGTAAATAAATCATTACTTACCAATAAATATAGATGATCCAACAACAAAATTCAAACACTTTCTCACAGCCACAAAAAAACGATGTTTACAGGGACACTTGTAAAAACCTAATGGGACCGGCCAGCAGAAAACGTCTGCATATGCAGCCCGAAATATCTAAACAGACAGGCTTAAACAAGTAAATTTATTTGAAAATATATCACTTGTGGGACAATTCTTAGAAAATAAATGCTATGTATAGGGACATAAAACTCAAAAGTACATATACAACCTAACAAATCGCCTCTGCAATTGCAGACACGACTGAGGCAAAATATTGTCTGCTGTTGCAGACATGCGCGTGAATGTGTTAATTAATTATTTTTTAGCATTTTATTTAATTATGCGCACACCACTACATTTCTTTTATTTTCATTCAAATGTTGCCGTCTTTTTCTTAGCATAATTTGAGACTTTCTACTAATTTCAGACTGTTTTTATTGATGACTCATGTTAACCTTAGACCGTGTTTCTAATAATTTATTTGCTAAGTATTGATGTAATTGAACCTCTTCTTCATGGAAGTCACTCTTCTTTTAGTTAATTTGTATATTGAGTTTTGTGTTTATTTGGTTATGTGTTGCTCTGTAGTTTTTTTGGTATATTAAATTATACTCTGAGTAGTAGACGGTCGCTACCAATGAATATGGTGTTTATAGTTGCGACGTCTTGGCAATTTTCTTTTATTTTGTCAGTAAATAGTCGTTAATAGTACATAGTCGAAAAATGCCGCTGTTATTTTGCTCAAATTAGATGTATAATACAGAACCTTTATCATATAGAACATTCGTGGATTCAAGCTTAAAACAAGCCTCACTTCAGAGAGGCTAATTTGTCTTATTCTATGTTCTGTAATTCATATTTACTAGCTCTTATTGACAAGTACTCGGTAACTCTTCAGACCACCCTAAAAGATTCCTTTCTAAATATTTATTTTAATTAAAAATTTTATAATACTTAACTCGGGAGAAAATAAACCGGAAGTCAAATCATGTGCATAAATAAACCGCGTTTTTTGCTCGAACTGTAAAATCAATCGCAGAAAAGTTTCCGCAAAAGCCATTTTACGCCAAGTCATCTAAGTAAGGGATTTTTCACATCATCATGTCTTGTAATGTGGTCGGCACACTTGAATGAATGTCACAGTTCTGTGGGTGAGAACTAAGAACGCAATCAAATCTAGCAGTTTCTCGTCGGTTTTTTGAGTTCTTATATCATTTTTATTATCGACTATAAGAACATATGGTTTATATTATAATATTTGAACATAGTTAGTCATAAGTATTAATATTTATTTTTTGTTTGTATCTTTTACTGAACAACTTTTAATGTCGTTTCTCTTGTACACTAAAATATGAATAAGGCGTGCTTGTATCCATTTATGTTATGCATTAATTTTGCATTTTAAAAAAACCATACTTAATAGTAAATAAAGATTAAAACGACAATTTTCTCGTTAAATTCATATGAAATAAATTAAACTATTGTTAAAAAAGGCTAACAAATTCATATATTTATATTATTATGTGTTCATATATATGTTTTTACACAAGGTATTATACTTTCGTAATTACAAACAGAACATATTTTTTGACTCGGCGAATTTCAGCAATGCTGCTTTTAACCGAGTACATAAATCATCAGTATACATAATAGATAATGTTTGGAATACAAAAATATAAAAGATTACCACTGTATCTAAATTCACAATCTTAATAATTATAATGAAAAATAGAAAAAAAATATATAGGTAAATCTAAAATAATAAAATCATAAAAAATTAAATTATGAATTTAACGAACTAAACCATAAATTATAACAAACAACAATAATCCATGCATACAAAAAAGTAATGGGCAAGAAGTTCAATGTAATATCTAATTAAAAGACACAAGAAATAAGCAATAAGATGGAAAAAAAAAGATCATGTAAAAAAAAAACATTGTTATGAATCTAATAAAGTCTCTCTGTACTTTTTTTTAAAAGCTTGTCTTTGCAAACCTATCAAGCTGGATGGTATTTCATTTAAAAGTTTGCTGGCCTGGTAGCTAGTAGTAGATAGCTAGTTTTGGTATTTCCAGTCGATTTCTGTACCGTGTATTTAAGTTGTGTGCAGAAGTTCTATATGATAGTTTGTCTATTAAATACTGAGGTGTTTGTGTTGTTATAAGATTATTTAGATAGGAAGCAAAATGCAACTTTTGTCGTTTTTCGATATTAAGCCACTGTAGTTCTTTTATTTTGTGACTTATGTGATCCCGGATTCTTAAATTGAAAATTAATCGTGCACAAGAATTCTGTATCTTTTGCAATTTAAACTTTGTCCCACAATCAATGAAATGTCCGTAAACATAGTTGCCATAATTGGTATGAGAGAGCACCAGTGATTCACAAAGTATTTTTTTAAGTGCAAAATTGATAAAATGTTTGCTTTTATAAAGATTTCTCAGCGCATAGTACGCTTTCTGGCATATTTTAGCAACATGCGATTTAAATCGCAAATTGCTAAAATGATGCCCAAGTTTTTGTACTCAGTAACCACCGGTACTCCCTCGCCCATCATTTTTACGTTTACGTTGGACAATACATAATCCCTCTTGTTACCAAAAAACAGCACCACTGACTTCTTTTGATTCAATTTTAGACCATTTTTATTTGAATAAGCATAAATTTGATATTAAGGAGGATCCTGTCCATATTCTGGAAGTTCTTTAGGGCACAAGAAGGGGTCAAAAAAAATCTTAATTATCCAGAAAATTCCTATTTATTGGCTACCAGTTTCGTGACTTCCACATGTCACATCATCAGGCCAAGGACTAAAGTAAAAAGAAGACATTACAACTTTAAAATATAATAAAAAATACAACGTTTTTCTGAGGATACAAATTATGTTAAAACAAATAAAAACCCAAGATCAACACTGTACTATACGTGTATGTAGGTGTATATAATTTTCAATGTTAAAATCGCGAAAAAAAAAAAAAAAAAAAAAAAACAATATCATTAACGACACCTATCTATTTACAAACCAATCATCAATTCGTGTATATAGGTTACTTACAGTACTATATATCTCATAAATATAAATTGCCTAGACGCGCGATATATAAATAATTATTAGTCAAATAAAGTTTTAATTAGGTTATTTTCTCCCATGTGAACTGGTATATTTAAGGAATTGTGATGGTCTTCCTTAAGTGATCTTTGAATTTCTAAGTACTCTAAGTTGTTCAAAAGGCGATTATCATGTAAACGATGAATTATTTTAAAATTACTATTAAAATCTGTACAATGTCCAGTTTCAATTATATGTTTAGCAAAAAGAGATTCCGAATTGTGTTCATTTACCATTTCATAGGAGCACAAGAAAAGGTCGATAGCCCTAATGTTCGGTAAAGACCTGAATGTATTTATTTGATCTTTAATTATTAGTGCAAAAGTTGGTCCAGTGTATATGTTATATTATGATCCCTTTGTTCCACTCATTGTAAGAGTTACGAAATACAAACTGGTATCTTAATGCTACTGGTGAAATTTTTTTACCACGTAATGTTTTATTTGTTTCAAGTTTTTGTAATTATTTTTATCTTCAAGTCATGTCATTCTTGCATCTCAAGCGCTCAGAGTAACTTCTTAAGTTTTTCAGAAGGTTTAATAAATGCGTAATTTTTAAAGCACAAATAATTTTCATGGTTTATTCCAGTTATTTTACACCATATTCTTACTATACTACATTTCTTGTAGAGATGAGCAACTTTATTTATTTTATATTTTTGTTTCAATATTAATAATTTTTTTTACAAATTGGTTATTATTATTTATTATCGTTTTGATCTGTTTCTCTATAACTATTTATGAAAACCATTAGTTTCTTCAGGTCTATCACCTAACAAACATACACAACCTACATTATTTGGGATATATATTAATATTGGGTTATCTTTTTTAATTTAATCGTTACTCATATTAAAGCTTATGCAATTAAAAAATGTAAAAACCTATTCCATATTAATTTTTGATAAACAGAAAATATTTTATTTCATTTTATATGGGATGGGACAATCAGCACACTTTTCAGGGCTTAAATTTATTATTATTTAAGTGACTTTATAATTAAAACATAAATTCTAGTTAAAACTTACTTAGTTGAATCAAGTTAATATTATTTCTATATTAATTTTCTTCTTAAAATAAATAAAATGTTTATTTAATAACGCATATCTTAAATGGATACGGAACCTTTCTTAATTGCGTACTCAAAATTGAATATACTCGAATATATTTTTAAAAAATCTTTACTAAAATATATTAAAATAGATAAGAAGGTATCAGAAATATATACAAAAAAAGCCAAATTGTGTTTATTTAATATTTAAATTTATTGCAAGATTTTTTGATGAAAATTTTTTTTAATTGTATTCATGTAATATAAGTTTAATTTTTTTTAATATATCCAAGTCAATATAATCATGCAAATATAAACTGCAATCTCAGATTGACTATGGAATTTTAGTACAAAAAGCATTCCTCTCAAAGGGACCAACATGCAAAATTGATGAAAACAAACAAAATACACAGTCAATTAGAAAATTCCAGTTCATATATGGCTTAAATTTGCTTTTTTATAATTTTTTGTACTTTTATCTTTCAAACTCGTACCTCTTCCTCTAATTTTCTACAAGAATATTGATGTTTTTTTAATATGAGGTTGCCTAGCTTATGAATAGAAGCCCTAATTGTAAAGATGGATTTTAAACAGAATACCGCAGCCCAAGATGGCTGAGGTCTCTCTGAAAACCAAATAAGATCTTTTTTATTTTTTGAATTTTATAACAAATTAAAATAACTTGATTCTTTACCTGTTTAAATATAGTTACAGCGCTGCTTTGACATTTTCCTTAAAAAGGTTTAAACCTTTTATAATATCATACTTTTAAAACTTTTTTGAAATTCCATGTTTTTCCCGCCACTTAGTTTCCATGAGTGCAACAAACAAAATATTTTTTATGCATGTTTAACATTTGTGCATGTGTGAAAGAATTCACAGGCTACTATTAAAAAAACTTAACATAAATATGGATTTTTCTGATTTTTGAAGTTAAAATTTATTAAACATTAGGTTCTGACACATCGATGTATTCAGAAAAAAAATTTGACGTTAAAATATACAGGGTTGTACTCTAAAAAAATGTTTTAAATACACCACTGACTTTTACGTAAAAATATCTATTATAAGAAGTTTTTTTTCCAATTTATAGTAGGCTTGAAAAATAATAACATCGCGAAAAGTGTATTTTTCTTTTTGTCGTGTATTTTAGAAACAAAAGTAGTTGATATATTTCTGTTTAAGACTTTAAAAGTGATACAGGGTCGCGAAAACCACAAAGCTATATCTTAAAAAATGACAAAGATAACCTGCAATCTCATCCAAAATGGGAAACAGTGTACAGTATACAAAAAAATAAATGTAGAAAAATTTGCATAATTTCATGCATAATAAAATACAATTTAGAAATTTCATAAATTCCATGATTTATGGAATATATAAAGGGTACACGGGAAAAAGAGGGAATGTCAATTTTCTCCATTTTTCAGTTTTGCATCGCTGGATGCATCTTTCAATATGATCTTTTTTGCAGCCTAAATTGCACTGCAATAACGAGGATGGTCAAGATTTTATCGCGGTTTAAAAATATAGCATACACGTGAAAAAGGAGGAATGTCAAACCGAAACAGCAAAAGAAGGGGGAATGTCAATTGGCAACATTGAAATTTATAATTAGAATTCGTACGATACTATGCAGCGTAAAACGTTTTGTTTCGTCAGTACATGTTTGTTTTTAACCTTGGTGTTACTACGTTATTTTTTTCTGAGTTTTCGTGATTTAATTATTGAAATAATGGAAGAAACAGATATGAATAGTGAAGTGGACGATAAACAAGCAAAGATAAGTAAGTAACGGAAAATATTTGGGAGAATGAGTGACGTTAAAAAAAATTGCTGGCTTCAACCCACGAAATTGGACCTGATTGTAAGTGTGTACGATTACAATGTTTCCAAATTGTAAGAGAAAGAGCTAGGATTGATATAATAACAAAATTTAATAAAATGACGGTAAATGAACAGAACAGTTATTTAAGTGGGCTTATACAAGTGACTACAGTTTTTCAACTTAGGCCTAGACAAGCTGAAAAAAATGCTTTGTTACATGACTGTTCATATTCATATCATGTGCGAGTAAATACTGAAGGAGGTATCATTGAGGTTCCGGTATGTTATAAGGCGTTCCGTTCTTTACATGAAATTTCAAAGAAAAAAATTGAAGTTATTTAACTATACATTAAAAGAGGTGTCCAGCCTAAAGACGGTCGTGGTCAACATCAAAACCGGAGAAATCGTATAACTAAAGACACCTTTGACGCAGTTTGCACTCACATTGAGCCTTTTAATGGTCGCATGAGTCATTACAGCCTTAAAGACTCCTCCCTATTTGCCACCTGAGTTGAATGTCACAAAAATGTGCAATATATACAAAATAAAGTACCCGGATAATAAAGTGTCGTAGGGAAAATTACCGCAAAATTTTTACTGAAAACTTTAATATAAGTTAAATAAAGGTCTGATAAAGGCCATTTTATGCTCGAAAACGCCAGTCACGGTTAGACAGTCAGAAGTCAATTAGTCGAGAATCTATTGCAATGGACTTCCAAAAGAACTTACCTGCGCCGAATATTACCAAAAACGACGTATATTACAAAAGGCAATTGACGTTTTGTATGTTTAAAATCCATGTCCTTTTCAATGGCGAGTCGTACTTTTATGACTATGATGAAACGGTTGCTTGCAAATGAGCAAATTAAGTTTCTTCTTTTCTTTTTTATTTTGTAATGGTGCAACTGGATCCCGCCGTTAAAGAACTGGATATTTTTTGCGACTCCTGCTGCGGCCAGAATAAAAATTGGACAATTTCGTAATATGGTTAACATTAACCAAAATAAATGGGTTGAGTTACCTAAAGAATGGGTTGAAAAATTTGAAGGTGCTCGCTCAAAGCTATCGCCTTTTCGTGTAACTGAAGTTGAAAGTAATTTAGTTCGTGGATGGACTCAGTTCTTAGATCAACACTACTTGAAGAAATGTCCATTTCAGTCTAGGCATATAAAGGAGTTAATTGCTGAAAAGGAGCATCCACGCATGTTGAAACACAGACTTACGTACAATGGGCATTGGGATGTTTCTGTGATTAATAAACCAGGTTCAGTTCTACGCTAAATAATCCTGAAGTACAATCAGGACAATTTATTCTTCCTGACGTTGCATACCAAGGTGAGCTATATTATTTATTTTGATTAGTTTTACGAATATTGAATACCTACCATTTCTTTGTCAGGGCAACATGCAGTCTTTAAGTTAATTGAAATTTGTTTTGTTTCGAAACTTCATAGATCCTTTCTCTTTCTTTACAGAACCGTTGCCAATAACGTTCGAAAAGTATAAGGACCTTCAAGATCTTAAAAAATTCTGTGAGGAGGAAGCTCAAAAGTTTTACTCCCATCTTCGATGCAAGGCTCCAAAACCAAAATCTAGGAGGAAGCAAAAGGCTGCTCCGAAACCAGAATCTACAAAGCAGCGGCCTAAACAAAGCAAACCCACGGTTGCAAAAGGGGCATCAATACGAAAATCTAGCAAATAGGCCATCCATTTTCTTTTCCAAACGGACATCGGACGGTGGCAGTTTGTTGTTTTTTAAATTTTTTCATATTTTTCATTTTTTCTATAATAACTTATATTTTCGTTAGTTTCGTTGTATTTTTTTAAATATGAAAAATAAATACCAACTTGTTGAGTTATACATTCCCCCTTTTTACATAAAATAATTAGTAAGTATTTAACAAATCATATTTTGAAACGATCAAAACATAAATATTATTAGAAAATAGTATGATTATTAGAAGCACCATATAATCTTTTAAACACAAAAAAACAATTATTACTTTAATAAAAACACTTTTTAGTAGCATTAGATTGAAAGTTTAAAAACCTCTTTTCTGAAATAAGTTAAAAATTGACTGTCCCCCTTTTTTCCGTGTACCCTTCATATGAAAAACAGTATGCATAATTACAAGAGCCACGATGCACGTTTACTTATTATTTTTTAAAATTTTATCACGGTTTTTTTGGGAATGCTACTGTTACACGGCACACGTTTTATTACTAATTTATAATAGGCCCTTTTTATTGGTTGACCACTAAAACATATTATTTTTAAAATAATGCGTAACTAGGAGCAGCGATGCATGGATTTTTTTATTGTTAGGTTTTATTGTTAACAGTATTAGCTTTTTTTTAAAAATTAATTGTAACATTAAATGTGTGTTTGACTCTACCAACCTCAATGGCCTAAGGCTAACTCTCTTTTTTTCTATTAATATTAAATTGTGTTATTGTTGGTGAGTGAGTTCTGGGACCATCCAGAGAACTCTGGCTCATTCCGCCTTGAGGCAGTGGTGTTCTTACCTACATGCTCTTTCTAGGGTACAACTTACCCACCAACAAGCACCTGGTAACCTTGAATTTTTGAATATTTTTTTATTTCTTTTATTAATTAACTTTTTTAAATAACGTGGGAAATATTATAATATGACAGCCATTAAAAAAGTATTCATCCACCAATATGGTTAAAAATTTGAATATTAAAGTACTCGTGTACTGAAAATTGTAAAATCCGGACAATAAACCATTTCAAAAATAAAATAAGGCGCCCTATGCAAATCGGCTGCAATAACTCGCGATAAGCTTCACGGCGTAAAGCCGAAATCGTTTATCAGCGTGTGGTGGTAAAGCAAAAGGTGACAGTCACCTGTCAAGTGTGTGTGATTGTAAAGCCATACACGTGCTTTCGCTTTTCGAAGGCGATGGCGTGCCGCGCGGAAACCATTGTTTACCCGAACACTCGGAGATTTATTTTCCGAGATCGAGATTAACAACATCAACCCGGCTGATCTCTTTGAATCACGCGCCCTCCTCCGCACTATCGACGACGATCGGGATCGTGATCGAAATCACTTTGATTTTACGTCGATACGGTCTCGGCTTATTGATCCACGACGGCTAATTAATAACCACGGATTTTCTTTTACTAATCGTTTAATTTGGCTTAATTTAAATGCTATGTTAGATTTACATAATTAGGTAGAAGGAAGCATACTCAATTTCAACTCAATATATTTAAAATCTCTATAAAACTATGTATGATAATTTCAAGGATTTAAAAAGCATGTCATACCTACAGTTCATTATTAAAACGTTTTTGACGTCCATTTAAGTTATGCACTGTTATTTTTATATATTTTTTTTTTATTCGAAGCTGCTTAGATTTTTAAATAACATTTTAATAAGCATCAAATTACGCAACTTTGCTTTAATTTAACCGATAGGAGAGTATCAGTGAAGATATATGTAAGAAGCTCGTTCTCATGCTCTTTATTTTACTTTCCTTTTTATATACAATTTGTTAACTCCATCTTGATCAACTGTTTAATTTGAAAAAAAAAGTTATATTTGCAATATTTTGATTTAACGCACTGTTTTTAAAATATCCTAATTTAATTGTGCAGAAATACCTGCTAAAATGTTGAAAAAATTTATAAAAAAAAGGAAATCGGGCTTCGATTTGTAAAAAAGTTAAATATAAAAGACGATTAAAAGTTACCTTAAGTCATTATTTCATTTGACAGGTTTAATTTAGGATTCAAGCCTAGTTTCCTTTTTTTAAGTTTTTGCATCATTTTAACTGGCGTTTCTGTACAATTAAACTAAGATATTCTAAAAACAGTGCCTTAAATCATAATTTTGCAAGAGTAACTTTTCTTTTTTAATTAAATAGAGAATCAAGTCCCTTCGTATGTTACGCCACTGACAATTTTTTGTTTTAAATTGGCTTATCAGTAATTGATAATTCTTTACAATAACATGCATACGAAATTTAATGAAAATTGAGCCGGTAGCTTAAAAGTTATGATAAATAAATTATTAATTATTCTTAACTTTAACACCCTGTATCTTTGTAATTAAATATTACTGAGAAAAATTTCATAATAAAAGTCGATTTCTTTTTAAATTCTCTATGACGTATTAAAATTAATGACGTTTAAACTGGACCACCCTGTATACATAAGAACTCAGCTTTTCCACCCATTTCCTATATCATCGTTTTATTTATTTAATAGTGTTTGGATTGCCTAAAAATAGTGATTTTATGACGTGGTTAATCAAAAATTGAACCTAAAAAAGAAAAATCTAGGCAATTTATATATAACTTATGTTATATATAATTGATAATTTAAATCCAAATAAAAATTATTAAGCAATAAAAAGAATAGGGACATCTTAAAGTTATTTAACAATTGTAAATTTTAGAATAGTATTACTAATTGTTTTTTTTTAATACATTTTTATACCTTTCTATTATATCAAATAGATGTAACATTTTGCGTGAATACCCCGGTATTTTTTTTTTAATATTTACAAATATAGTCAAAATTTAGCATGAAAATAAGAAGGTCTAATGTCCATTTAAACTATGCAATATTACATAATTTTTTTTAGTACAAAAATTACTAACAAATAAAATTTTACCTAATTTATTTTTTAATATTAAATTGAAGCCTTCATAAGTCAGTTATATATAAGCTCCCATCTCATAATTTAATAAACTATGTTCTATTTATCGAAATTGAATATGAAACACATTTTTAAATGTTCTAATTGAATAAGCTTTAAGATAAATAATGAGTAGATATAAAAAATGCCCAAATATTATTTGATCTCCATAAAGTAAAGGTTGTGAAGTAATGTAGTTTGTGTGATCGAAATTAGATTGTGTTAGTAGTTTGATTTTTTACAATACAATAAAAACAGTGAATACTGTTCTTATCAATTCATTAATTTTGTAAATCTAAATCCATTAGGTTTAGGTACTCAGTTCCCTACAATCTAGAAATGAAGGGTAGTACTCGATTAGTCAGTATTGGAAAAAGTAAGGACATTATTATTGGAATCAATTCTTCGTGTGACTTGTTTATTGAATGGTGTATGCAAATAATGGTTATAGAGTTTGGGATTTGTGTAATTGAAATCGTCAGAAGATAATAATAAATAAACAAAATTAGGACAATTAAATAGCTTTTGTTTTTAATTTAAATCCTTATCGCTTGATACTATAATTCATAAAAAAAAATAAAAAATTAGTGAATTTTGTGTTCGCTTATTTCAAGAATATTATCATTCTCAAAAATTCTATAATGTCCACTTATTTTTTATTATCTTATTCGATTATATTATTCACACCTAATAGAAGTCTAATGTCCACACCCTTTTCTCACTCTTAAATCAATTTATAAAAATACCTGTCAAAGATATCGGTCAAATTGATATAAATTGTCTTATGGGTTACATTACGGATATCATATAGGAAGAGCGTGTTTTTTATTACATGTCAAGAGTCATTCAATTCTTAGCTATCTAGGAGTGTTTCCTTCTGGTCATTTTATACGTTGCGTAATAAATAAATCAAATAGAAAACTTCTTAATAATTTAATTCAATTTAATTAATATGAGTGCAAATGATACTAATCGTTAACTCTCCTAATCTAAATAAAGGGTTCTCAATCAATATAGAGGTATTAAGAAATTTTTTTTTAGAATTATAGTTGAACCCATAAAGATAATAAAAAATAATATATTAGTCTTACAGCAAAAACAATTAATCAATATTAAATTGTAGATCTTTCCAATCAGCCTAAGAAATGTCATAGTAACTTCCTTAAAAAAATAAGAATATTCTTATATATATTAGCTAAAAATATTCTATGGCTTAAGTAGCATTAAAAGATATATTTCCAATCAATAAGAGTAGTTTTTAATCTATTTCCAAGCATTTTGAAGCCCTAGAGATATACAGTTAGTTTAAGGCATTATAATGGTTTACAGTAACCCCTAGTTCTTTTGCCTAAAAATTATATTAGCCTTGTTTCTAGTTATAAATCATATCAAATTACAGACAATTAAAATCTATTTAAAAATGTTCAGTGAGTTTTCCTTTGTAAATTACGTAGTTTTTAAGAAAAACGAAAAAAGGGGAACCAATAGGTACCCCTAGACTTTTTGCATTAAGATGTCATTTGCCTTGTTTCTTAAGTAAAAAAAAATATTTAGGGTTATAATGCATATTAAATTAAAGAATATTAAATTCCTTACAAAAAATGTTTTATAAGTTTTTTTCTGAAAATGCATAGTTTTTCAGTAAATCGGGAAAAACTGAACCAATACGTACCCCTAGTTCTTTTGCCTAAAAATATTATTAGCTTTGTTTTAGTTATAGTCATATCAAATTATAGAAAATTAAATTCTCCCTAAAAAATGTTCAGTGAGTTTTTCTTGAAAATTTCATAGTTTTTGAAAAAAATGGAACTAATAGGTTCACCTAGATTTTTTGCATTAAGATGTCATTTGCCTTGTTTCTTAAGTAAAAACAATATTGAGGGTTATAATTAAATTAAAGAATATTAAATTCCTTACAAAAAGTGTTTCATAAGTTTTTTCTGAAAATGCATAGTTTTTCAGTAAATTGGGAAAAACTGAACCAATACGTACCCCTAGTTCTTTTGCCTAAAAATATCATTAGCTTTGTTTTTAGTTATAGCCATATCAAATTATAGAAAATTGAATTCTCTTTTAGAAATGTTCAGTGAGTTTTTCTTGAAAATTTCATAGTTTTTAAGAAAAACGAAAAAAGGTGAACCAGTAGGTACCCCTAGACTTTTTGCATTAAGATATCATTTGCCTTGTTTCTTAAGTAAAAAAATATTCAAGGTTACAATGCATATCAAATTAAAGAATATTAAATTCCTTACAAAAAGTGTTTCATAAGTTTTTTCTGAAAATGCATAGTTTTTCAGTAAATCGGGAAAAACTGAACCAATACGTACCCCTAGTTCTTTTGCCTAAAAATGTTATTAGCTTTGTTTTTAGTTATAGTCATATCAAATTATAGAAAATTAAGTTCTCCTTAAGAAATGTTCAGTTAGTTTTTCTTGAAAATTTCATAGTTTTTAAGAAAAACGGAAAAGGTGAACCAATAGGTACCCCCAGACTTTTTGCATTAACACATCTACTGCCGTGCTGTCATTAGAATAATTCTTCTCGAGGCCAAGCTTATTTTCACTTTTATACTTCTATATTTTTGGTTTAAATATTATTTGGGTATGTTATTATGGACAAATAACAAGTTTTTTTTTTATCAATTTATGATTTTTAATGCGTCATTCATATATTAATGACGCGGCCTGTAGAAAAAGTTAAACTCTTTCTTGACGGATAGGCCACGTCACTCCTATATGAATGACAGCTTTTTCTTTTGTTACAGGTCATTTTGAAGAGAAATAGAAGCTTACCAGATCTCGAGACAACGTTGAATCATGGATTTCTCCACCTTGAAGTGTATATTTGCCGCAATGGCACATTACAGCTCTGGCTTTCATGAGTGAGGAATCCATAATTCAATTTCATGATTTACAGATACCCCAGTGAAAGTGTAAAATAAAAGCAAAATGAGTAAGAGGAAGAGACGAGGAGACCACCAAGAAAACAAGAGACCACTGACAGAACAAGAACTTCTCCGTGAAATAGACTGTATAAGTGATACTGAAGGTAGTGACTTTAGCTCCAATGATTCCATTGATGACCCCGTTTGGTATCCTGGTATGTCAAAAAATAAAACGTTGCTTGACCATCATATCGAAGAATATTCAGACTTATCTGAAGACGAAGACCCAGAAGATCTAGATGATATACTTGAAACTCTGGAAGTCCAAGAATTAGAAGATGATCTTGCCAATGAAGTGGATGAACCCTATCAAGATGACCAAAATGATAATCATGGGTGGACTGAAATACTGTGGAAGACACAAACAATTCGTGTTTAGTGGACCCCAGGGCGTAAAAATAGATCTTGATGAAAACTCTACGCCACTAGACATTTTTTCGTTGATTGTCGATGACGAAATCATTAGTCATATTGTGACGGAAACCAATAAATATGCCCAACAAAAAATAAGATCAAGCCAAAAAACCAAAGTATCAAGGATAAATCAATGGACAGCGACGAATAACGACGAAATTAAAAAGTTCTTGGGGCTAACCATGTGGATGGGCTTAGTAAGACTGAGTACCCTTTCAGATTATTGATCCACTCGTAGTATCTATAACCTTGCAGTTCCGCGAGCAGTGATGTCAACAGGTATCAGTTACTGTTGTCAATGGTTCATTTTAATGGCAATGAAACAATTGTTCCGGGAGAGAGTTTGGGAAAAATCACGCCGCTTGTCGATATCCTGAAGAGAAAGTTTCAAAATCTATTTTGCCCAGGTGAATTTATTGTTATTGACGAAAAATTAGTACCTTGGAGGGGACGACTAATTTTTCGCTAATATATACCAAATAAGGCGCATCGATATGGTATTAAAATTTTTAAATTATGCTCAGTAGATGGTTATACCTGGGACTTAAAAATCTACAGTGGAAAGTCTGTAAGCGGGGAGAGAGAAACCGGACTAGCGAAAAACGTCTGCATGGAACTCTTACATGATCTTCTGCACCAGGGAAGAACGCTTTATGTCGACAATTTTTTTACAAGCTATGAACTAGTAAAAGCTCTGTTATCCAGACAGACACATTTTGTAGGTACAGTAAGGTCATCTAAAAAGGATCTTACGAAAGAGATTCTTCAGAAGAATTTGAAAAGAGGAGAAATCATAGCCCGAGAAGATAATAATGGTATAGTTATCTTGAAATGGAAGGCTACCAGAGATGTGAGAATGCTTTCCACAAAACATGCTCCGGAACTTGCTCCAGTAAAAACAAAAACGTCCCTAAAAAAGCAAAAATCATCTTTACAATAACGAAACTCGATCACTGCCTCTAATACTGCTCCATTACAAGTTCTGTCTTCCACGAGCTCTAATATTGATGCTTTGTCATCACAAGAAGAAGACGAGACTCTAACAAACCCCACTAAAGAAATAGAATCTGAGCTACAGGATGAGCCCTCTGAAGAAAACGTGTTAACAAGACCTTTGAGTGGTTCCACCACAGCTTCCGTCCCAAGACAGAAAAAAAAACGTGCCACTGAAAAGCCATTAGCTGTACTTGATTATAATCAGGGTAAAGCTGGAATAGATCTGTTCGACCAGATGGGGTCCTACGTCTCCACTTTGAGAAAGGGTATCAAATGGTACCGGAAATTGGGATTGGAACTGTTACTGGGCATGGCAGTAGTGAATTCGTGGGTGGTGTACAAGGCTGTAAGGAAAAAAAAGATCTCCATACCGATTTTCCGAGAATCGTTAGTAGCCGAACTTTTACAACTTGAAGAGGTAAAACCGATGGAAAGACCAAGATCATTAAAGGGCTCATACCATCAGCTCTTACAGAGATTAGATTCAAATGGGAAAAAATCAGAAGAAAGTGCGCTGAATGCTATGCCAAAATCCAAAAGAACTCCGGCAGAGAAATGGCACGAAAAAAAGCCAAAATTATATTTACATTTTGCAACTCATGCCCGTCACAGCCTCAGATTTGCCTGCCTTGTTTTAATTCCAAACATTCTTAAGTTTTCCTATTCTGGACTTTCGATGGTTGCATAATTTTTGCCAATTAGCTAAGCTTTTGTATTACCCTAGGTACTATTTTTTTCTTTTTATACATTAGAATGTTACAATCTGTTCGTTTTGTTTTCATTTTTCTTTTGCTTGTGTTCGTAGAAGTTTAGAACTTTTTTTAGTTAAAAAACACTTAAAAATTAAATACTATAATATTATAGTAATCATGTGTGTAATCAATCAATTATAATATTAAGAAATATACAATTTTTCACGAAATTTTGTGTTTTTTTTTTTAAATACGAAGTAATAACCTTTGGCAATAATAATATGCCAGCCGTATAAGTCACCCATTTAAATAGCATTAGATGTCATGCACTATGGAACGACACTGCCTGTTGTAGTTAAATCGATGTCATTCACATATGAATGACACGGCAGTCGATGTGTTAAGATGTCATTTGCCTTGTTTCTTAAGTAAAAAAAATATTGAGGGTTATAATGCATATTAAATAAAAGACTATTAAATTTCTTTCAAAAAGTGTTTCATAAGTTTTTTTCTGAAGATGCATAGTTTTTCAGTAAATTGGAAAAAACTGAGCCAATACGTATCCCTAGTTCTTTTGCCTAAAAATATTATTATTTGCTAAATTTTGCTGCTTCTTGTTGAGGATTGTCCACATCTTTTTTCGTCGATTTTTTTATTGTTTACATCGTCTTGTCTTTACTCTCATAATTCGTATTTGTTTGTTTGTTAAATATGTAAATTTTAAAAGTTGTATGTTTAGATCTAATACTTTTATTTATGACATTATCCGATACTTATTTGTATGAGTCTACGTAAATAAAAATTTGAGTATTGAGTATTTAAGTGACTTATATAATCATAAACATCAACAAAGGCAATCAATATAAAGGTGATACTCTTATATTCTCTTTCGCAATAGAAAACTGCACTGTTTTTTTTTTCCTTATCTTCGTTCCGCCGCCGAAGCAGCAGATTGTGACCATCCGATGAGCCTAATGAGATATCTCGAGGCCTCGACGTTCTAGAATATACTCTTTCATGTCTCTCCTATTATTATTAATTCCTCTTAGCCAAAGTGACCGCTATACTTCCATTTTTGCTTTATCTACGCCTTCAGGCCTGGTGGATCTTATGATAGTAACCAAGAGATAGGGTATTCATACGAAGTTATGAGACAAGATATGAGAATAAATTGATCACTATTTATCACGTACCCAGTTCCTAGAGTGAGTTTAACATTCGGTGGTAACGCGCCTATTTTCGTTGCGTAATAACTTCGAAAACCGCAAGAAATAAGGTTTATTACTGGGCGCGTGAATACACAAGTACATGTAACATTTTTTCCGATACTGCAACAATAAATTCATTTCAATAGGTACGAGAACAATGGATGAACAATAATGGAAAACATTTAACGAAAGCAGCCTTAGATTTCTTTGTTAGTTAACGCATACAAAACTAGCATCTAATAGAAGAGAAGAGGAAAAAAACTATCTAATTATAGTGACTTTGATGAACAATTGAAAATAAAGCAAGTTGCGTTTAGGTCGAGATGGCCTGCGGCTGAGCCACCTACTATAAAACATTGTTTGTGAGGTGCACGGGCCCCGTTCAAATAGAAAGAGGCGAGCCGATTCTAAGGGGAAAAAAGCGATCATGCCAATTCATATATGCGTGTATGTCAATTTTTTTTTGTTAACTTTAATTCACTTGATTTATTATTATTTAGCTTTTTTGTTTCCACTCTTGTTTTATAGGCTTTAATAACTGTAATGTTTTAAATTCTCCACAACATAAAGAACTTCCTCCTTTTTCAGCTTCTGCAATGGTGCAAGCATACACACAAAATGACTATTTAATAATGGCGTAATTAGGAACCAAATAGATCACGTTATAATTGATGCAAGGCACGGATGTTATATACTAGACTTAATAATTTGCAGAGGAATAGTTGCCATGAAGAGAAGAATTAGTGCTAGAGTTAAAATAATAAAAAGTATCACAGACGAGAATAGGGAAAGATTCAGGCTAAGGAAAGAAACTATTAGAAAATGGACAGGCAGGGGTCATTGCATTAGAAGAAGAGAAGCAGTGTAAATCTCATATCACTTGTTAACCACTATACTTTGAGGTCTAAAATCACAATAAAAGCATTTCATTTGTCTGCAAGGTTAAATTGTTACAAAAGAGTAAAAAATCATTAATCTTTAAACCGCTATTTTGACAAGTATTAATTTTTGGGTTATGACGTTCTTCTATAAACGGAGCGATATATGCTTTCTATGTGGGTTGATACCAGTTGCAAGAAAAACTACTTTAAAAACCAATAATAAAACTATAAGGAATCTTTTTGTAAAACGTGGACATCGGATGAAAACAGAAATAATAACAATGCAAACTTAACTTAAGATCGATAATTTCCGTAATTGACACTGTTCAAAAATCCCAATAGCCATAAAAATACACTAATGTTTGAAGATTGGGTAGTATAAGAATATCGAAAGGCGAACGATGCTGAATCGCATAGAGAAAATGTTAGCAAGTGCTAATCGCGCATATAAAGACATTTTTCATTATATCGTGTTAGAGAATTCCGCTGCTGGTGTCCACCTGCAGGTTTAACTCGCAGCTGAGCTTAGTGACAGTAACATAAAAAAAGAGTCTATCTTTCTTTCTCTTTTTAAAAAGTAAGTAATTTTTACATCACAACATTCTTATGTTAAACATTCAAACTAAATCACACGCTTTGGTATACCGCAAACTTACCCCTATAATATAAATTAATCTTTCAAGACGTACAGTTCCGTTATAAGAATCCGTCGGTGGCGAATTAATCCCGAAACAAGAACATCCTAGTGGCGAAATCCGAAAATTCAAATGAGCGGTCAAGAAGCAGGAACACATCAGTGAGAGCGCTCCGATGTCTTTGTATCAAGCTCCGGCTTTGTCTCAGTCCCTTTCTTGGACGCTATCTGGGGACGCGAAGGGACGAGGCAAAGTCGTCTAATGTATTCTGCATCTTGGTCACTCGCCTGTACATGACATAATGTATTCTAATTATACAGAAACAATGTTCGCCGGACTGACATGTCGAGAGAGGGAACATTTGGGTTAGCCGGAGCACTCACTATGCTAATTTCTTAGTTCGGATAAGACGGAAGATGGGGGTATTGTTTGTATTAAGCTGTAAGGGTATTGCGTTTTTTTTTAAAGAAATACCTTCTTGTTTTCACTTATTTCTTGAAGAGCCCCTATACTGAGGAATCATTTTTATCGTCAGAGCAAATTCATTTAAAATTAAGCGATGCAAAAAGATCGCAACTTATCTCTGAGAATATTTATAAACAGAGAAAACTTCCATTTATTCGTGTTTTTTTAGTGTTGGCTGGTGATATTGTCAATACAAATTAATCAAACCAGATGTATTCAGAGCAATTTGATTTTAAAAGCTTAGCAGAACGCTTTCGGCGTATGAGCCAATTTTAGAATTAGACTTTGGACTGAAATTTTGGTTATTAGATTTTATATGTTCACCAAATGCAGAAGAGGGTCTACTTAAGTGTTCGGCTATGCGTGTTTTTAAGGGTCTACAAGTTCGTCCTACATATGAACAATCACAAGAATCACACTGCAATCTGTAAATACCACTCTTTGATAATGTGTCAAGTTTATCCTTGGTATTGATCAAAATCGAACCCAAGTTGTTTTTAGTTTTATAAAAAATTTTAATTCTGATTGCTGTTTAATGAAGCTATTGTTGATTCTCTTATTTGGAGGAGAATTGATGAATGGTAGAGATATGAATTTACTAAATTTTTAACATCAAGAAAGGTCTGTTTTTTAATTTTTGCTAATTTTATTTTTCTGATTATGCATAGCTTACAAGAATTCATTAAAATACTTGATGTAAGCATTGTATCAACTTCTTTGACATATTTTTTCATAAAAGCTGTGGTTTTTGATCAACCTTTTGGGCACCTTCAACGTTATCCGGCTAAGCATTCCTTTATTGGCCAAAAGTTCCGATGGGGTCATCATCAACACTTCCAGGTAGATTTAAATATGAAGGCCATCATTTCTTTAAATCAATTTTTTTAAAGCTTGTTTCGTCATAAGGGTGTGGCATAATCGGCTAGTAAAGCAGGCATAATTGGTATGATACAACCCTTGTCTAAAGAGCTGCAACAACATGGGATACGTGCCGTAGATAGTGCATTAGGTAAAACCTGACTTACTGTTTTCATATGTAGAATCTACTGATTATAATATTAATTAGTTTGGGGTCATAGTTATTATTATAAGCAATTTGTTTAAGCACATTTATTTCGTTTTGAAAATTAGAAGGAGATAGAGGAATGCTTAAAAGACGGTGAATGTAACAACTAAAGGCCGCCATTTTGTGTTGGTGAGATATTGTGAAGTCAAAAGTTGTGGTTTTTACAATGGTGAAGTTGAGGCAACGAAAAAAAAATCAAATTCTCTGCATGGTTAGGTTTATGATAGAACCCGTACTAAAAGAAAATCATCCTGATCGCCCTCCGATATATCAAAAGGTGGTGAGTAGAGTAGAGGCTAAATTTAGAGAATTCGGCCCTGTTAGTGATCTGCGGTAGATTGGGGCTAATTTACACATGATGAAATCTGAAATAGTGATTCCAGTGCAAGAGTTATTTGATGACGATTTCGATTAGGCGAAACGAGTTTTGCGAACGCTTGCAAACCATGTGCAATAATTATAATAATTTATTAACAAATATTATTTTTTCCTATAAATCCACATTCTGTTTGAATAATTTGTCAATATTGGGCAACAGAAAGTCCGCATGGGGAGATGGAGGTGAATATCCAGTACCCTCAAAAACTAAATTTGTGGTACGGAATATTGTGTGGAAGAGTAATAAGTCCATTTTTCTTTGAACAGACTTATAATTAATTTGAATTAGTTCTAGCATCACTAGCTTGATTTCCAAATCCATTGAACCCAGACTATCTTGACTAAGAACTAATTTTCCAAGATGGCGCTCCTTCGCACTATGTGTACAGTTTTGTATGAAACCTTTCTAAATCGGTGGATTGGAAAAGGAGGACCCATCGAATGGCCTGCTAGGTCACCTGACCTAACACCAATGGACTTTTTTTGTAGGGATATCTCAAGTAGAAGGTATTTGTTAATAGTTCAAATAATCTAGATGATTTGAAAAAGATGATTCGCAAAGAAGTACATGCCGTAGTTTGCCTATCCAAGGAGAGTATCAAGTCATGAATGGCAACCAATTTGAACATTTTATTTAATTTTTGTTCTTTTTTTATTTGTTACATGAATTGTGTTTTTTTTGATAACTGTTGATTTAGGTATAGGACATGATGCATGAAACAGACGTGGAATTCCATTCATTAAAAAAAAACTGAATTGACGGTTGGAATTAATTTTTGAGCAACCCTGTATATAAAACTTCACGTACAAAAAACCGTAACTTAAAATAAAAATAGACTGATCCGAGTGTTTTTGCAAAAAATCCGTGGCTTAATTCAAATGAATGTAGACACAACCTTTGCGACGCACTGTACACATTTAACATTGTAAAGGGCCCTAAATAAGGCAAATATCACCTCTATGCACACGACATTGAAATCTACTAAGGGCGATTTAAATATGCTTCTAAAAGCCTCAGATAATCATCTATTAAAAATAAATCCTGATAACTATCCATACTATAATCCTATTCTTAGTTGCAACGAAACTGTGAGATATCAACTACAGAGTACTACGCACAAATTTAATATCACTTAAACAATCCGTAAAAAATCTAGGCCTAATTATTAATTGCAAATTAAAATTTGAGGATAACATTAGCCTATGCTTAAAAAAGGCCTATGCAACTTACTTACTCCCATTTGTTCCAGAAAACCAAGGCGATGCTTCATGACACTTTACTGATTTTTCAGATCATGTACATGGACCTTTTTTGGATAGCCTGGATAAAAGAGGCAAAATTCTTGTCTTCGACTGATCTTTGGTATAAAACGTAGAGAAAGAATTGCTCATAAATTATGTAAATTGGTGTGGCTGAATATGGCTATCCGACATATGTCATGTGTCTTCTTTTATAATAAAGTTATGAAATATAAATGACCCTCCTATCTTTTTGAAACCTTAACCTAACCCGTTCAAATAATTGATTACCATACGATAATGGAATTATTGTGGGGTAATCACTTTTATATTGATCTAAAATATTTTTACTTTATTCCTATATTAAATAAACAAAAATTCCTCACCAAATACTTCATTTAATCGAGCTATAAATGCCACACCAATGGAAGGTTTAATCGGTTGCAAATCAAAGAATATTGCTGAAGCATGGATGATTGGATTTATATGAGTTGCGAGGGAGCATTTCCCAACACATAACCGAAGATCAACGAAAGCAAAAAGAAAGATATGACAAGACCAGAAAAGAGGCTACGAAGTATCAAGAAGGAGATGTAGTGCTGGTGCGAATAGTCAGTGAGGTTCCAACGGGGTCAAGCCGAAAACTGTTACCGAAGTTCAGAGGGCCATTCTGCATAACAAAAGTGTTAATTAATGATCGTTATGAGGTCCAGGACTTACGAGAAGGAGCCATGCCACCGAGGGTCTATGTGTGTAAGTTGTAAACATTGTGTCTTAATTAAAGTCAACAGATTTCCATAGATCAAAGGATCTATGTCTATATGAACTAAGATCAACGGATTTTAGTTGAGATCAACGGATTTCCATAGATCAAAGGATCTATGCGTATGAGTTAAGATCACAAATTTATATCTGAGATCGACGGATCTATTTGCATTTGATCGACGGATCAAAGAAATAATACTTGAGGTCAAAGGACCTCGGCAATTACTTATAACGCTAAGACGATTGTTTTTTGCAGGTTAATCCCACCTGAGGACAGGCGGTTAGGTTAGGATGGCCGACTGTAATCTACGGAAAAGTACCAGGCACAAAATGAGACCACATGGTGCTAAAAGCAACCCTAGGCTGGGACGTGATAAGAATACTAATGAGCCTTCGAACTATGGTGGGAATCTACCCACATCTATTATCCAACTGTTTGGACAAACTTTAGATCTGCTAGAATGTATTTAAAAAAGAAAAAGCCCGGTAGACTGGAATATATATTTGTTGTGAGCACTCGTGTCTTATTTATAAAATTTTGGTCGTTTACATAATGTTAAAAGTTTATTTTGGCGTTTTAATATAAATTAATTGGTAAAACGTACGCGAAGTTCGTCAAGTTCGAGTTCCGCGGGTGTTAGCGCGAGTGATGCGTTCCTGATTTCATTATTTGATACACAGAAGGACGACGTTAGTGTTGAAATGTGGATTAAGCGTGTTGATAAAGTGGCAGAAAGGTATCGTTGGGACGGTGATGCAATAATGCGTTTAGTGGCTGGTCCTTTATGTGGGAATCTAAGACAATTTTTTGACGAACATGAAAAATGTGATATTTCTTGGAGTGAGTTGAAGATAAGTATGGCACAACATTTTGGTAAGTCGATCCATATGAAGCCCAACCTAGTCAAAATTTGGGGTATTGCTTTCAAAAGCTTACGAAGTTAAGAGCATTGCAATTGACAATTCCTGACGAATTTTTAATAGATGCGGTAATTGGTTGGAAGTATCAGAGTTCACATTTGAAATCGAGTATAGAGCTGGTACACGAATGGCTCACGTCGATGCGTTAAGTCGAAATCCAATCAATGTAGAAGTACACCAGGTAGATATAACAGAATGGATAGTAGCAGCACAACTTGAAGATCCTCACATCAACCGTATAAGAAAAATTTTAGAATTACGTCAAGAAAATCGAGAAACGAAGCAGTATTTCGAGGAATATAAGCTGAAAGATAATAAATTATATAAGAAGTTAAAAGATGGGAAACTAGCATGAGTAGTTCCTCGAATGGCAAGAATGCAGATATGTAGACTGTGTCTTAATAATTCTGGTCATTTGGGCATTGATAAAACCATAAAGCGCATTTGTGAATATCATTGCTTTGCACAAATGAGGCGATTTGTCACAAAGTGTATCAAGGCTTGTTTACATGTGCTTATTATAAGAAAACGGACGTAATCAAACAAGGTAAACTACATCCAATTGAAAAAATCGCAGTTCCATTTCATACACTTCACATCGATCACGTGGGCCCATTTGTTACAAGCAAGAAGAAGAGAAATTTCTGTTGGTGATTGTAGATGGTTTTACCAAGTTTTGTATATTGGAACCTGTACGTGATCAAAAAAGTAAACATGTTGTTAACGCTTTCATGAACCTAATTCATCTCTTTGGTGTTCCCAATCGTATTATAAGTGATAGAGGAACAGCTTTTACTTCGAAAACGTTTGATAACTTTTGCAAGACTTATGGGATAAAACTTGTGTTAAATGCTGTTGCTACTTGGAGAGCCAACGGCCAATGTGAAAGGTATAATAAGACTATTGTTAACGCTTTGGCTGCGACAATAGTAGAAAAAGAAGCTGACAACTGGGACCAGTTTATCAAAAAAATACAATGCTCACTAAATACTTCATTTAATCGAGCTATAAATGCCACACCAATGGAATGTTTAATCGGTTGCAAATCAAAGAATATTGCTGAAGCATGGATTTTGAACGAAGTGCAAGTTCAAATTGAAAGATTGGATTTATATGAGTCGCGAGAGAGCATTTCCCAACACATAACCGAAGATCAACGAAAGCAAAAAGGAAGATATGACAAGACGAGAAAAGAGGCTACGAAGTATCAAGAAGGAGATGTAGTGCTGGTGCGAATAGTCAGTGAGGTTCCAACGGGGTCAAGCCGAAAACTGTTACCTAAGTTCAGAGGGCCATTCCGCATAACAAAAGTGTTAATTAATGATCGCTATGAGGTCCAGGACTTACGAGAGGGAGCCAAACGAGTTAGCAGATCGATGGTGGTGTCTCCTGATTTGATTAAGAAATGGAATACTTTTCAAGACGATGAATTGTGAGTATAAGATACTTACAAAGTAAGGTCAAAGGACCAATACGATACGAATTGAAAAAAAAATTAATCTTAACTGAGATCAATGGATAAGTCAATCCATAAGTCAACGGATTTATGCATGCGAACTAAGGTCAAAGGATCTTAGTTGAGATCAACGGATCTATGTGTGTAAGTTGTAAACATTGTGTCTTAATTAAAGTCAACAGATTTCCATAGATCAAAGGATCTATGTCTATACGAACTAAGATCAACGGATTTTAGTTGAGATCAACGGATCTCCATAGACCAAAGGATCTATGCGTATGAGTTAAGATCACAAATTTATATCTGAGATCGACGGATCTATTTGCATTTGATCGACGGACCAAATAAATAATACTTGTGGTCAAAGGACCTCGGCAATTACTTATAACGCTAAGGCGATTGTTTTTTGCAGGTTAACCCCACCTGAGGACAGGCGGTTAGGTCAGGATGACCTACTGTAATCTACGGAAAAGTACCGGGCCCAAAATGAGACCACATGGTGCTAAAAGCAACCCTAGGCTGGGACGTGATAAGAATACTAATGAACCTTCGAACTATAGTGGGAATCTACCCACATCTGTTATCCAACTGTTTGCACAAATGTTAGATCTGCTAGAATGTGTTTAGAAAAGAAAAAGCCTGTTAGTCTGGAATATATATTTGTTGTGAGCACTCGTGTCTTATTTATAAAATTTTGGTCGTTTACATAATGTTGAAAGTTTATTTTGGCGTTTTAATAAAAATTAATCTTACAATCGTATGGGTAGTTAATAATATTACACCCGGTATATTTAAAGGTAAAATTCCCAGTACAAAAAATAGTTTTTGAAAAAGCAGTAGCAATAATATTAGTTAGTGCTGATAATAAGTTACCTGAAGAAAATAGTTATTTTGGTAACAAGTGTGTAAAATAAGCCTTTTTTTGGTTAGTGAAAAACTTGTCGTCTGACAATTCCCACAAATAGAAAATAAACGTTGACAAATTATAAATTAAACGTCAAATTAGTTTATAAATAGTGACACTTTATACATCCTGGGAAGTGTGTATATAGTGAGCAGCTTTACGCACAGTAGTAGAAAAAAGTTATTTTCTTGCATTAATAAAGTTCATTTAAATAGCTTAGTTTTTCTATATAACTATCACTGTAATAAACACCTGGTAGCAAAAAAATATTTATTGTATATTAGTAATCTAATTTGTAGCAGAAGGATAAAGGCTTGCCTAAACCAAAAATCAATTATACTAGTTTGAATATTAATTATACTAGATATAAGACTAAATTTACTATTCAATATCATTAAAGTACTTTAGCGTATCTGCTAAATGACTAGGTGCAGATATTTACATATTAATACTAAATTTTCAATACAGTTACCTAATGCAAATTATAAATAATTATAATTCATATACTAACAAATTATGCACTTAGATACATAAAATCGCTTGTACAAACTACGGCATGTGATAAATTACAATTGTCGAAATAAACGCGCCATGAAATAAGACCATAAATTTTAATAGAGATCTAGAAATGCTAAATACACGAGTACTATATTCATTTCCGATTAATCCTTTCAGATAAGGGTCACACACACTATTAGGCAAATTGGAAAACAATCTAACTAATTGGGCGTTTTACGGGCCACGGTAAAAACGATTCTGCTATGTTCCGATGTCCGTCCGATTCCGTTCTACTAAGTGCTACACCCTGGGCTTGCATGTTAACACGACATGATGTTTGTTACTGTCGTAATTGGTCGTATTTTTATTAGTTCCAGTAACAAATAATTCGGATTCGTGAACTTAAACTGTATAGAGCCGGTCTAGTAATTAATTTTCAAGCAAATCGAAATACCGGGGCTGACCGCAACACATGTCGGAATTAGAAAACTGCTACGACTATAGGCTTGTTAGCGGGGTAAAACATTAGTCAACCCTTTTCACTTAGTCGAGTCGGGAAGACATTCCTCACCACATGTTCTGTCCCTGGTCCGAATGTTTTCCTCTGCCTGGATACTATAATTTATTTTATCCCGAATACCTGGACCGCCTCCATTTGTCAGTCTGATTGGAATTTTAGTTATTTCGGTTTGTTAAGGCTGCTTTGGATATTGCTTAGTGATTCTGGATAACAAGCGCTTTTCGATCTCACTTTATCACGTGCATTTAAAGAATATATAGGTAGGGTGTTTTTTAATTTTATTTGTTTGATTTTTTTTTTAATTTTCTACTGCCAAGCGTGGTCAAAAGCCAAAAAATCATAAATTGTTTCTGTTTAAATATAAAAATTATGTTAATGTGAAAAATTACCTTAATCTTAGGTCGTAGTTTTTTTATAATTTCAAAGTAAAGTCAACGTGAATTTTTACTTATTTTGCACTTAATAATGTAAAATTTTATTCGATCATGTCACTATAAAGAATAAAAATTTAATTACAACTTTACTTATAGTAAACGTACATAGTGACTTTAATAGCCTGAAAAAAAAATTAAAAGTAGCTAGTTATGGGGGGCGATATTACGTATGAATTCGCTTATTTGGCTCATCCAAAGAGGAAAAGCCATTTGAGAGGGTGCTTTTTCAGTGTATTTACGTTTATAATTATTTTTTAAATTTTCGTTAATAATTTAGGTACGTCCAGGCAGCTTTTTCAAGGAGTTGAGGGACTTCTCTTTACAGGAAGTTAAAATTATTTTTAACTTTTTGTCACTTGAAATTTTATTTATCCAGAGTTAAAGTACAGTTAAAATTTCCAGAAGTGTTAAAGTATTTTTTTAACTTTTAAGCGCTTCATATTAAAAATGCTTTACTTTATTGGAAGTCATTTTTTAATTGCTTGGAACATTTGAAAAAAAATTTTAAGAAAATTAATGAAAAATGACCTCAACTGCCTGAAATTAATAAAAAAAATACTTCCAGGCTCTTGAAATAAAAATTTTTAACTGTCTGGAAAAAATGAGAAAGAGAGAATAAATAAAAAATTACTTCCAGGCACTTGAAATATAAATTTTTAACTGCCTGGAAAAATGAAATATGGCCTTAATTGTCTGGAATAAATGAGGAAATGCTTTCAAGCAGTTAATAAAAATTGACTGTTTAAAAAACGACGTTAATGATAGAATATACGGCGGCCTTCCGGCAGCACGTATGAGGCACATTTGAGTATGTAAGAAATCGCTAAATATTAGGACTTTAGGGCCTACCAGCGGGACAAATGTGCATATATTCTGATTTATAAAAGATTGTCCTACAAGCGCATTTTTGAATGACGTCAATATCTGTATTGAGTCCGATTTTATAAGAAATTACTTCTAGGTAATTAAAAAATTAATTTTTGACTACTTGGAAAACTCGTTTCAATTGTCTGGAATTAATGAGAAATCCTTCCTAGATAAATTTTAAAAAATTGATATTTTACTCATTTAAGTTTTAGTCATTTTGAAATTTTTTTCCAGGAATTTGACGCCATTTTCGAGTTCATTCCAGTCATTTGAGGATTTTTTGACAATTTCGAGACTTAAGCATATTTTTTACAAATACATGAAAAGTTATGAAAAAAACAAAAATTTACAAAAACTGGTTAGGAAAAATTAAAGGATTATGTGAAATTCTTATAAAAAACATAAAGAATCACGATCAAATTAATCAAAAAAAATTATATATTTTTTTCTGACTATAAAACCTCGGAAAATTTGAAAATTCTCTTCCAAAATACGTCAAAAATGTGAAAAACATTAAAAATAATGTCAAATTTCAGTCAGGTTTAAAAAGTAAAAGGAAAAATTACTTTTGCCTTTCTTTGATTGAATTTCTTGAAAAAGATTCTGGAAAGCATATTATTGCATTTTCTAGAATATAGAAGATACCTGAATTGATATAAAGAATAAATTTGGAGAAAGCATGTATGAAAAAATGTTTTTAATGTATAAATAAGCTCTAATAGGGACATTATGCTTCTGATAAGAAAAAAATTTAATATATACCTAAAATATATTAAAATTATTTTTGATATCTAAAAACATAAAATATTAAAAAAAATAAAATAATTCTCTGGAATTTTCTTAAAAATAAAGAGAAATACGCCAGAAAGCCTGAAATGTGTAAGAAAATGAGAAATGCCCAAACCAAAGATCGAAACGCCTTTTCGAATCTTTGTTAGTAGTACTTTTGTGTTTCAATATCGTCCCTAACCTACTAAATAAGACTAACTAAATATTCAAAATTGTCCGGAAGCATCAATAAAAGCGTCCACTCTCGATAATAGAGCCCCTGCCTGTCCTCCTTGGGTTCGCCTAGGATTTCGTGATGTGTGGACGTGAATATGCAATAGGGGACAAGATGAGGCAAGATTAATGGATCTCTACGGCGAATCGCCTAAAACAACCCTCGGCTACGGCGGCTGGTTTGCACTACTGTTCCTTCTCTGTCCCGTCCGACCGATGTTTTTACTCTTGTATGTAGATTAGCAAAGACTACTTCCTTTAACCGGGCCATTTTCCTGTTCCCTGCTTAAGAAAGGATCAACGAGCCTCGCTTAGTTATTTCTGCTACCAGTTTTTGTTATTTACCACTATACTATTTCGGTGAATTTACTCTAGAGTGCACTTTATGTTCTTCTTCACGATAATGGGCATTCGTATAATAAAAATATGGTTAGACACATTTAAGCTCTGACATTATATTGCATTTTTTTAACTGAAGCAAACCGAAGCAAACATTCCATTCTTTAGATGTAGGTTAGGATACTCAACATGAAGATGTAATTAAAGAGGTCTCTTTTACTAAATATTTGGGTGTTACAGTGAATAAGCATTTAAAATTGAGCAAACATTGTAGCGTTTTATTTTTTTACTCCTTATGTTCACTAACGCTCCATTGATATTTCATTAATTTCAATAATTACATTAATAATTTCAGTCAACTTCTTTTATTCATATTTCTTTAAATTCTCACTGTCAATGACACATTACTACTGTAACGCATCACTCTCCTGGTTTAATTATCCATGCTTTTTCTGATTGGTCTTAATTAATGTTTCCTCTGATTGGCTGATATTGACACCTCAGGCGAGAGGTGGGGTCGTTACGGATTTAGTCGGTACTGGGTCCATTTTTCGACGACTTGTTCCCGTGTTGCAGGTAGGAGCGCACGTAAAAGGCCAGTTTTTTATTTCCGAAGTTTGTGCAGCAGGAAGTGGCCAATATGGTTTGTAATTTATAGTCCTTAATCTTGTTCCTTTAGGGAACCGTTTAATGCATAATTTTGGTCTAGGATGCCCAAGATTTTGATAGATAGAGAATGAAACTTAGCAAGGTGAGTGTGTCACATTGTTAATGCCATTCATTTTTTATGGACAGTGAATACAATGGCAACCGTTGTTTTAGGGAAAAGCGGTGGAGCGGTTTAGCTGAAATTGGTGGAGCTGGAGCCAGAGCTAGTATTAGAGATTCCCAGTCCGGATAGCTGAGCTACAAATGGCATACAATCATAGCCTCGATTTTGAAAGCTAGCCGTTTATTTCTTGAAGGAATATACAGTTTATTCCATTTAAATATATATTATTAATCATAGATTTGTCTCACTTATTTAAATTTTTATTAATACACCTTTAATTTCAATTTATTGCTACAAATATTTAATCAATATCATAATTTAATACGTTAATTTCTTATCTATAATTTTAGTTATTTTTTGTTCAGTATTTTTCAGTACCTTTTTTGGTAGTTAAGTAGATATAACTCGGTTAATGTGTGGTTAACTCGGCAATAATTATTGTGGCTCTATTTTTGTAATGGTTAGGGCATACTTTATTAATTTTTTTTTTCGTAAAAACAATTAGCACATGCAGATATTCGGTTATCTAGGTATAATTTTGTATATCTATGTTATGCATTATATTTATGTATGTAGATTTATGAAGTAAAATAAATAAAAAAAATAAAATTTGCCGAACATTATCGCAAATTCTTTGTCAAGAGCAAATCTCTATTAAAGTGTCAATCCAATTTGCTGTTGCGCTATATAAAATTATACTAGGCACTATTATTATTAAGCTGGTTGTATAGCAAGAGAAAGTATACCAGCTCGGTAAATTTCTTTCTTGAGTGTAACGAAAATCAAGTTTTTACTGTAGAAAACCGTATAAATTATCAATATTACTCTATTAAAAATTCAGATATTGGAGGGACACAAAATCTCAGATTATGTTCTTTTTCCAGACCATTGACTTTGTGTCTCTCCAATCTCTAAATTGTTATTATTGAGAGGTCTCTTTGAGAAAAATAACTCTATTAAAGTGTAAATTTAAATGTCTATAATACAATACAAGATTATTTTAAAAAAGCTGATTGTAAACGGAACGGAAGTATACAGGCCTGGCAAATTGCTTTCTTAAGTGCAACAGAAATTCATAGGCCAAGTATCGAGTTAAGGAAAAAACGATAAAACTTGAATTATTTATACGATCACTTACACTTCCAATTTTTTTTGTTCCGTTTTTTGGCCTTGTGCTTGCCACATTTAGCCATGTGTTCTAATATGGGAACTCATTCACAATAGAACAGGTTGCTAATATAGTATTTAAAAAATTATAGTACTGGGTTATGTTGAGAAATATTTAACTTATCAGTATAACTCTATTAAAGTGTCAATCCAATTTTCTGTAATACAATATAAAAATATACTATAGAAAAACAAGTTATATAAGGAAAGGCAGCATACCGGCCTGGCAAATTCCTTTTTTGAGTGCAACATAAATTGATACGCAAAATATCAAATATAAGAAAAAATAACAATACTTTATCGATTCATCCTGCTGTTCTTTTTACTATAAAGATATATATAATGTAAAAATATGACTCTGTTAAAGGGTCAATGCAATTTTCTGTAATAAAATACAAAACTGTACTAAAAAAGGTAAAATTAAGAAGAAAAGTTCACATAAAATATTTCCTAAATTCCTTAAAATTTGAGCTACAGAGTGTTGAGAGTTCCTTAGAACCAAATTTAGAAGATCCCGTATTAAATTTTAAAAAACTATTTAATAAAAATGAAAAAATGATGTGCACATTACGCTTATGATTTTAAATATGTTTATAAGATAAATTTTTTTTTTAAATTGACCAGGCATAAAAGCAGTATTCGCATGTTGAACAAAAAAAAAGTCAAGAAATTAAATTTGTCCTAAAATGAATAGGGACTATAAAAATAGTTTGTGGCGTTTACTTTACAGTGTTACTATTTTGCCAAGAGTTTGCAGACGGTAGCTCAGAATTATTGGAGGCTTGGGATTGTTCGAAGGTTCACTTATGACTGGCTATCAAAGAATATAAACTTGATTACAACTATTAAATAAGAGGGCGCCACACACACACGCACGAAAACTAAGAAAAAGACTTTTAAATTATGATTTCGCTACTAGGTAGATTTCAGCACTTGAAAAATAAATTGCAATTATTAAAGTTTTTTGTATATACTTGCAGTACGCAGGGGAAATTTCATGAACCTTTTTACCTAAGGCATGTCAGCCTTAACTGTGTTATATCTACTTAATTACCAAAAAGGGTACTGAAAAATACTGAACAAAAAATATTATAGATAAGAAATTGATGTATTGAATTATGACATTGTTGTAGCTTAGCTATCCGGACTGGGAATCTCTAATACTAGCTCCAACTCTGGCTCCAGCTCCACCACTTTCAGCTATTTCCCGAGGAAATCAAAAGCATGCAGTCATCAACAATGGAAGGAGAATAAAGGGGAAAACGAAAAAGTAAAACCCTAAAACAACGGTTGCTATTGTATTCACTGTCGATAAAAAAATGAATGGCGTTAAAAATGTGACACACTCACCTTGCTTGCAAGTTTCATTATCTATCCATCAAAATCTTGGGCATCCTGCACCAGAATTATGAATTAAACGGTACCCTAAAGGAACAAGATTAGGGACTATAAATTACAAACCATATTGGCCACTTCCTGCTTCACAAAGTTCGGAAATAAAAAACTGGCCTTTTACGTGTGCTCCTACCTGCGACACGGGAACAAGTCCTCGGAAAATGGACGCAGTACCGACTAAATCAGTAACGACCCCACCTCTCGCCTCAGCTGTCAATATAAGCCAATCAGAGAAAACATTAATTAAGACCAACCAGAAAAGTGACGGACCGTCAACAGAAAGCATGGATAATTAAACCAGGAGAGTGATGCGTTACAGTAGTAATGTGTCATTAACAATGTGAATTTAAAGAAATATGAATAAAAGAAGTTAACTGAAATTATTAATGTAATTATTGAAATTAATGAAATATCAATGGAGCGTTAGTAAAAAAAATAAAACGCTACAAGTTTTTGTTTTACGGAAAAGCAGTGGCGTACAAGATAGTTTTTTAAAACATTTAGTCTTCGTTCCTGTACGGACGCCACTGGTTAGACATTAAAAAAATCTCCTGCACCAAAAAATAGCTGCTGATACTTAAAGAGTGTGTGCTAAATTTCATAAACATATTTAAAATGTTAATACAGTTATAAGGAAAAAACGATTTTTTCTTAAGATTCAAAATTAGGACTTTAGGACATAGCTCTATTTGAGCTTTTTTTCTTAAGATCACTTAAGGATTATCACCCCTAGAAATCAGCATCTTGTTCTGTAACACCCTGCATAAGCAAAGAAAGTATACTGGCCTGGCACATTTCTTTCTTAAGTGCAACAGAAATTCATAGGTAAAATATCGAATTAAAGAAAACACGACAGTACTTCATGGCAGCATATCTTCATTTCTGCGATGCTCTTCTTACACTGCCGTTCTTTGTACAGTAGAATAACGTATAACTTATAAATATAACTCTACTAACGTGTCAAATCAATTTTCTGTAATACAACACAAAATTATAAAAGAAAAGCTGGTTATATAAGGAAAGGAAGTATACAGTACTAGCAAATTTCTTTCTTAAGTTCAACATTCATTCGTAGACAAAGTATCGAGTTAAAGAAAAAATGACAAAACTTCACGGCTTCAATGCTCTTCCTACCCTGCTACTTTTAGTATAAAAAAACGTTTAACTTATTAATATAGCCTGGAAAATGATTACTATTATGTTTAGTATTAGTTGTTTTTCGAGCCGCTTGCATGCTTTTGCAAATCAAACTTGCCTATTTGCCAAATAACTAAGTCATCTGCATAAGCCATTGTATACTGGTATATTAGTGCAGAACTTTCCAGGTTTTGCACAATTTGCATACCTTGATAATGTATTTTAGAGCCAAAGACGCTTTAAACACTCCCACCAGGTGCAATAAGTATCTATGTCAAGCTCCACTTAAGTAGTGCTGGATAGATGTATTAGATCCCGGGAATTTACAGAGGAAGAATCCAGAGAGGGCTGTGTATCCCTATTAAATAGAAGTAATATAGCTGCATCTTCTCCGTAATAAGTGGGATCAAGTATGCGATAGTAAATGTTCTTGCTAAACTCTTTAAAGTCTTTATTCAAAGCGTTTTGTAGTCTCGCAGCAATGCTGCCGCTCTATTTTGTTATAGTACTCCATCTATTTTTGACTTCGCATGATTTGATTTAGAATTCTTACTACAGTTTCGATATCGTCTCAACAGATATGAGTATATTTGCTAGCAGTTTGGATGTTAAAAATATAATAATTGAAATGGTTTTTAGTTAATGATTTTGATTAGATTAATGTTAGTGCTAATACTATTATTTCAATTTTCCATATTAAAGGTTTATCTTACCTTCGTCAATCAGCAAGGATCTCGTGTTTACTATAAATATTTGTCCTGTTTACTTGAAGTTGAAAACATGCAAGTGAAAAACATGCTGGAACTAAATGTTGCTAAGTATATTGTTGTCAGAATTTCTACCTAAAATATTGCTATAATTTGCAATTGTTCGAACAGTTCTTAAGTAATCAACTGTTAAAGGTTTTATCTATATTCCACGTATCCTCATGTAATTCACATTAGAGGCGCCATAGCATAGGAATTTGGGTCTAGCTACAGTACAAATTTTAAATTTTTCATTAGCGATTTATGCCAGATTCTGTAAGTCTTATAGGTAAATTAAATGTTATTTGCAAAGGAGTTTCATAGAACTGAAAATGATAACAGAGAGAAGATTCTCCAAGAGTCGATATACGAAGACTTTTTCTTGGACTATATAATATTCTTATCAACTTATTTTATTTAAATGTAACATGAGTATGAGAACACTATCGCAAAAATATAAAATATCGATACTATAACCCCTATACAAGCAAGTCTTCATGTATGCCGGGTTAGAAGTTAAGACGAAGGACAGAGAAACGCGGCTTTTCTGAGATTGGGGTCTCAAACACGGGTTTTAGCAAACGGTCAGGGACTTTCTAGGGTTAATTAGAATAAAGGGATCCGGCCTAGAAAAAATTAAATTGGTCCTCCTTAAGTCGGAGAATTAATTGACGTGTTTCGACCCTTACTTATATACAAATAATGTCCCATTTTCTAGGCCTCTAGGCTGTCACTGTTATTCTTAAATTATTCTTAAGATTTTTTAGAAAATATTGAAATCCATAATTGAGGATACCTAAGTTGAAATCTATATAAGAATTTAAATAACGCAGTTATATCCAAAACATAATCTAAAAGTTTTTCTCAGTTATTATCTAAAATGATTTCAATGACACCTTTTAAAACATAATTTTCAGTTAAGAGCTAAATATTTGGTTAGGAAGAAACTAACTCAAACAACACATATTTTTTCTACGATTTTTAGTAAATTTTTGGTTTTAGTATATTTATCCAACGTATATGGTCAAGGTATATTTATTCAATTGTAGAATTTACGTATATGATCTACCACGAGGAAGAAAATTTCGACAGTTAAAAAAGAATTGACACGGGATTTACATACTTAGTTTGTAAGCTCGACTACTACACCTCAAATATTTGATGAAATTCTTTTGAAAAAATCACTGTTTTTCGTCCATATTACTCATCCTAATAACGCTGTTTTCATACTCAAAATTTATATATCGCACGTCCTGAACAAAAGTGTATTATTTCAAAAGTGACAAATTTTACAGGAGAGGCAAAAATATAATTTTCAAATTTTTAAATTCTTGTTCCTCTTTTGTTTTTAATGTAATTTAATTATTTTTTTGCAAAAAGTTTGAAGATGGTATCTCTGTCTAATATATAACACAAACAATTTTTTTTTACTTTAACAAAAAAATATTTTTTTTTTGGGTTTTTTAGTTTTATTTCGAAATAATACGCTTTTGTTCGGAATTTTTTTAGAAAATAGAACTGTGTTGGTTAATAATAATGGGTTATTATCGTGTTTTTTTTTTACAATATATTATTATTTCTTAAGAAGTTTATTTACTTACAAATATTTTAATTAAACAACGAGAAATGGAAATAAACTTTTATTGATCTTCATGACTTTAACACTCTAATTACTCTAATTATAATTCTCTAATTTCTAACCTTAAAAAACAAATTTTTAGTTTTACAGCTTACATTCTTAAGCTTAATTAGGAAATAAAATGCTTTAACCGGATTGAGATGTATGGAATGTATCCGTTTCTAACAGGAATTTAAGGTCCTTTTTTTATTTTCATTTAAAGGAAGTTTAGAAGAATATGCTTTGACTAATGTAGGCACTTTTCGGACATCACAGTCTGTTTCTGTCCTTCTAGAGGATTTTCGGGTATTAACAAGTTTAGTTTCTCTTACAATCACTTGCTCAAAGTCCAAATCAGAAAAAGATGTTTTGTAAAAATATTTAAATACATGTGCCTTTTCGACTTTAACTACACGAAGACTATTTATAAAAACCTGTTCTTTCTTAGAATTAAGTCTTAGAATTAGTTCATTACGGCATACATAAGCATTTTTTTAGTTCAATTGCTAATGCTTAGAGTCTTGCTAGAATCCATTTTAAAAGTACCTGAAAAAATAAACATTTATTTTAATTATTAATTAAAACAAAAAAAGGAATCTAGATCTAGAAAAGGTCATTCCTAAAAAAAGGTCTTTGATTTAACAGTAAATAAATTAAATTAAAAAAGTATAATAATTATAAATTTCATAGATTAAGTGTAAACACAATAAAAACATGCAAATAGATTTCGTTCAAGCTTTATAAAAAATTTAAAATTACGCATAAAATAGTTTTTTGATTAAAATCTTTTCTTTTGTAGGCCAAAGTCAAGTTTTATTATTTATTATCTGTTATAAAAAGCCTTTAATAAAAAAAAATATCAAATTTTAACGTATCAAATATATAAAATATAAATTATACATACCAATTAAACTTTCTTCCGGTCAAAACTGTCGTATTTCAAAAAAATGCATTATACTGTTAATAATCTGTGAGTACTATTATAATTCTTTCCGTATAAAACTGGAATATTTCAAATGATTCACTTTTGGACTAACAATTTTAATACATACATAGCCCAAATTTCCGTTTAAAAGTGTAATATCTCGAAATAATACTCTTTTTAACGGAAAAGGAGTGATAATTTGATGGGTTATTTGAAAATAATGCGCTTTTGTATTAAAATCGCTTGCAAATTCAGTGAATCTTTTGAGATAATACACTTTTACTCGGAAACAACATACCCGCCACGTGTTAATTAAAAAATTATACTGTCTTACACGGAAATTCTGACGGTATGGCCTCAGGCTATTTTATGTCTTTCGCGCCCCTGGTGACCGAATTTTATAATATCAATGTTGCGGTTTTGCTAGATAATAGAACAGGTATTTTTCTTGTTATTTCCGTAAAAAAATGAAATTAGAAAAATTTCGAAATAATACAATTTTGTTCGGGATGTGCGATATAAAATTATATCAAATTTAAATAAACAGTGGTATTAAATTAAATATTGAATATATATTTTCTGCAGAAACATTGTTTTTCATCAACTTAACCCTTACCCCCCCCAACCCACCCCAAACATTAGCCCAGTAAGAAATTCTTTTGAAAAGTCACTGTTTATTGTCCATAATATCCAATCTTATCGCACAGTTTTTGTATTAAATATTTATTATTATATATACAATAATTATATCAAACTTAAATAAAGCAAACTGTGTTGTTAAATTATATATTAACGATGAAACCAGCTACTGTTCATGCGTATTATTTTGGAAAACAATGATTTTTGAAAACAATTTTTTACTGGTAAGTTGTGTGGGGTGGGTAAAAAGGGTTAATGAAAACCATTTTTTTTTGCAGAAAATAATTGCCTGAGAAAAATTGCTTTTTAGGAAATTTATAGATGATCAAAAAATCTATACTTTTCTCACATAACCTTAAGGTTTTCGAGTGAAACTTGGATTAATTACGCTTTAAACGGGATCTGGAGAATCCTAACTTTTATTTATTCGATTAAAATTCTATTGATTAAGATTTTATTGGTTAAGATATTTAAAAATGACCTTCTATAAATTTTTCCTTAAAAACTTCATATGTACGAGACTGCTGACTGAGACACCCACAAGTACTATAAAGTTATTTCAAGCTATATAGTTGGGTATTATATAAATTGTTATTTATTCGTGACCCCAGTGGCACTCTTTTTCTTTTTGACGAAACGAACATATTATTTCAATAATATTTAGGACGACGTTACTAACTACCTCGCATTAATGCTAACCTCAAGAAAATAATTTAAAAGTAAGATAGGGAAAGGTTAAAGGACGACTTACGATATATATTGCCCTTACACATGCACGAGACGGTAAAACTCATAAAACTATTTTCTATTTAAGAAGTTCGCCTTTCGGTCCCCGAAAAACAATTAATATGAAATATGCCAAACATTCCAAAAATATATGTTAAAGGTTGCTACAAAGGTTTTAATATTACCGAAAATATTCCTTTACGGTTGTTATACTTTAAAACGGACCAGGGAACATTTGTAGAAAGTATGATTTACATTCCTCTGTGGGGAAACTTGCTTTAGTAAACGGATGGATAGTGGTTGTTTTATTTTGTATTTGTGGCTTTACTTTTAAAGTTTTGAGTTTTATTAGGGTAAAAGAGAAATCTAATTTACATAAGTTACATTTAAAAAATATTACTAATAACTATAATAGATTTATAACGTAAAAATTATGTAATGCACATTTACGTACATCCATTTACTTCTCATTTTCATTTAGCCTAATAATAGCATCCTAAAAGTTTGCCTCAGTGACTGGAGGTTAAGCATATCCCTCAATACAGTTTTTATCTAGAGAATTAACGGCAAATGATTATGGTATAAGAAATGAGATCAAGTAAATCTTTTTAGTTTAATTTAATCGTTTTAAGTTAGTCTGATCACACAAAGCTCAATGGTCAAGTCAATGATCCTCTCATATTACATAATTAATTCGTATTGCTAATTTAAATAACATAGCAATAAAAAATTGCTTGCCTAAAAGACTTTGACTATTGTCTTGGATAAGTCATAAGAAGGATTCTTTAAGGTTGTTATACAAGACATAGAGTAGAACCAAAGTAATTTGGCTTTCAATTAAAATTATAATTAGTTTCTCTGGGCAAAAGTCTATTTCCTACGTAAGAAATCTATTTTTGAAACATTTCATTGAAAATATTTCAGAACAACATTGCTGTATTATTTAAAGTGTAATATTATCTCTATCAAAAGCCTCTTGACTATTTAAAAAAAAAACATAATTATTTAATAAATCAGAAACGACGTCTGAAGATATATATAATATATAATAAGATAAGTCCAAAAACCTCTTACTTAGGACACTGATTTTTCTGTAGGAACGATATTTTCTGCATGTTTGTGTTTGTGTTTCTGCGTTGATTTCAGAAGTTTTTTATTAAAAATCTGACTGATGATAAAGGAAAACCTGTTTTTTTTTTTAAATAATAAATAAGTCTTGAATGACGTAACTACAAGTATACCCCAGAATGTAATACCATAGCAAAGGTGAATTAAAAAAAAAAATTACTGGCAATTGGTTGATAAGTATGTGAAACTTAATTTAATTGTCTGTAAGAATATATGAACATTTACTGTCGGAAGAAAATGAGAAGGAAGATCAGGCTTCTCTATAAAGAACTAGTTAAGAATATGATCAATGGATTTATTCGTTTTTTTTTGCAAATTCTTAAAATTAGCTTACAAAAAATTAGGGAACTTCGGACATCTTCCTGCAAGTACCTGCTGCTAAGGATATAATTTTTTCCACATTTCCTGTAACCAAGTGAGTTAATTGCATTAAGCTAAGGAGCTATGGATGGTTTTGTCGTTGTATTTATTAAGTGGCTATTTTTGTTTCTTAATATTTGCTGAACCTTTGATGCCAGTAGAAGAGATTTCTGCTCCAGAGTTTGTTTTTTCCTATTTATATTTTTTTTGTATAAAAACCTATTAGAAAAAAAAAATCTTTTCCTATAATAATTCTACTCAATAACAATTTAACAACTATACCACTAAATGTCAAATTTCTCTTTTTCAAATTTACCTCCCATTTCCTCTAAATCAACACAAATAGCAATCTCAAAATAATTGCTATCGATTGCGAAACATGATGGATCTCCCTGTACCGGTCCCTTAATATCTTAAATCCTTGACAATCCTTGATGTTCGGTCCTTCGGAAATTCGTGTGTGTGCATGTAGATATCGGTTTACTGTTTCGAATATTGATTACGGTTTATTGCGAATATTCTCTTGATTTCTCTTTGTTATGTGTTATTGCCCAAAAAGGGACACTCGAATGTTTTGTTTGATTATTATTATTATTTGAAATTAAAAGGACTTTAGAAGACCCCTTTTTATTCTACTTTTTTAATTATTCAAAGTTCATTTTCAAATTATTGATTACTTCTTACTAATCACAAAAATAGTCGAGTCGTTACACACGTTCGAACAGTCTCGGCCATACCCCGAAGATGTTCGAGATATATTTATTAGCATAATCTAAAGCGCCATTTAAAGTTTATCCCTTCGTTCCTACATTTACTATCCTGTATGTGAAAAGGGCAGCGTAGGGTCTCACGCGAATCCTTTAACCGCACTTAGTAGGTTCAATCCTTTGGGGATAATTATAATTTGGAGAAAATGGCCATTTTCTTGGCCCTTTTGTGTGCTTGTCTTTTGTTTTTACATAGATTTATTCATGAACTTATACAAGGTTATTTCGACCACTTCTTTTACACTTTTAACTTTTTAAATAGCACGTCTATCATGTTTTTTATACTGTCATTTGCCTGTTACTACTAACGTGGCACTTCGCTTAAGACCGTCGAATAAATAGTTGTCTATATTTATATACCTTGCGAAAATTAAATCCCAAATTGGTACACTGGAGCAGTCGGTAGGATAATTTAAATTAAATAAATATATATTTTTTTTTATTGGGCGTTGATTAGAAACCTCCGATGTGCGAGAAGGAAATTTGAGTTTTATGCAGGGTGATTCAAAATTGAGTGCAAAGATTTCAAGGGCGTGTTTACCAGCCAAAAATAAGAACTTTTTTTTTATACAAACGTATGTCATAACTTGCTTCGTTTTCTAAATGCAGAGTGTAAAAGTTTTTTATCATTTATTTAAAATTATTTCAGTTGATTTAAATAAAATTTGGTAGGCTTATTTCTCATCATAAAGACCCTCCTTTAGTGGGAATAAAATAAATTTATTAATTTCAATGGCGTCTCAGGGAGCCACCTACTCAATACTGATAAGTAAAATTATGGTACGCCACCGCTTTTTTGACAATTTAATTTTTTTTTTAGATTAAGCGGTCAATAATGTAACTTTCTTGCCTCTTGAGCCTTACTCGTATCTAGCTTTGTTTCCAGGAAAAAAATTTAAATCTGTGCCTGGCCCTATTAAAACAATTAATAAATTCCCATCGATTATTGAGGATCATTTAATTTCTTTTCAAAATTTAACTTGGAAGTAACAGATACATACAAAAGCAGATTTTTATAACGAAAAAACTTTTTATTTTTGGCACGTAAATATAATAATAATAATAATAATAATAATAATAATAATAATAATAATAATAATAATAATAATAATAATAATAATAATAATAATAATAATAATAAGTATTTTTAATTAAATCAAAAAAAAAACAAATACATACATAGTTAATCATACATAGAAAATAATGGCGATGTCTAGCCCTAGGGCTATTCCTACTTAACCAATAAAAATACGCCCTTGAAATCCTTCCGCTCAATTTTGAATAGCCCTGTACAGTATATTAACAATTATAATTTTTATATTGGTTAGCTTTAAACTTATAACAGTCAACCACATCTCCTCAATATTTTGAAATTCCCCCTTCGCATAAACTCGATTTTTTAAGGTTCGTCATAAAAATTTATCTAAGGTATTCAAATCAGGAGGTCTTGCCGGCCATTAATTCGAATCCACCTGCCACCAAATTTTTCTGTACGTTAGTTCGAAACTTGTGTATTATGTGGGGAAGCACTATCTTGATCAATCCAGACTGTATATTGACGCGTTCAAGTCAAAATGACGTAAGCACCATTTATAAAATTTCGAGTTATTTACGAAATAAATATATATATTTAAGTCATTATTTAAAAAAAATACTAAAAATGAGACATACATCAATTAACCATACTAAAAGCTACCAAGTTTATATTTTTTGTCAAAATTAAGCAGTAAAAAGTGGTAAAAAAGAGTATAAATGGTGAATAAGTCATTTGGCATAGGCTCTTGTCGCTTATCACGTCGCTTAGGACTACACATTATCTTAAAACATGGCGCTTGTAACAACTTTTCTATACAAAGTGGTTCTTCTTATTTTGGTGACGCTTAGGCCAATAAAATGAAATAAAAGTAATTAACGTGTGTTACTGTTTTATTACAAAAATATATAAGTTTCTCTCAAAAATAAATAAAAACAAATAGAGGGGGACAAAAGGACTGGAAATTTATTAACTCATTCACAAAATGTAGACACAGCATTACCAATAATAAACAACATAAAAAATAACATAAACAAGAAACAAAAAATATTCTCTAGAAAATTTTGTGGAATAAAATATGAGCTATTTTCTACTTAAAGTTTATTATCTATTACAGCTCAATGTCTTCAATGTCTGTTTTGTTAAGAATATCCGCAACAGCTGTACTATGCTTCAGTAAAAGATATTCGCTATGATACCTTGGTGGAATTGTATTGTCATCGCACATAGTTTTAAGGTCATTATATTTCTTTTTAGTTATGGATAAAGGGGCAAAATAAGCATTTTGTAGTTGTTCAGTATCCTTATTTTTTATGCTTTCCAAAACACATTCTTGGTCAATATCATCGTATTTATAGGGGTAAAAAAATGTAGAGCTGTCTTTAAAAAATTTTGCTGTTTTTACATCTGCTATTTTAAGGGTTGCCTTTTCTTTGTCGCCGTTAGTGATAAGTCGGAATTTGGCTTTAAGTTTTCTCATATGTTCTGTAAAATCGTAAAAGTCGCTATAAGAGAGAACATTTACCTCATAGGGTTTGGGTTTTGTTCTTGCATTACGCAAGATCGTTGGCCATTCTGATGGGGCCATGATGGCCTTACGTTTTATTGACTTGTCAATTACTGCGTGCATGGAATTAACAGGCATGTAAGTGTGTCCCGTTACTAAATAGGTTATCGAAATTTCTTTAATATTTTCGGATTTTTGAAGAAAATAGTGTAGCATAAAAAGTAAAGCTGCATTTTTAATTTGTCCCCCACAGTTGTCACAAAAGAATTCAATGGATGTAATTGACTTATTTGCATTTTCAATATTTTGTAAGTAACTTAGTAAGTTACTGCAAATTTCATTACATCCACGTTTTCCGTTCTTTTCTTGCCACAAAAAATAAATCCCATTTTTGCTATTGTTATATTAAATACCACATATTTTCTGTAGAAACCTGTTACTATCAGCCTGTGGCGTCGCCAAAACTTTCTGTAAGTCAAAACTTGCAATAATTTTAGTTTGGATTCGTTTCAGCTTCTTTTTGTTTTGCTAAGAATATTTTTTTTGCCAATTCTTTTTCAGTTAGATAGAACTCATATTGCTCCTTTATTGAATCAATTTTTTCTATTGCGTTTTGATAAAATTGACACTTACCACACTTGTCTTTTTGAGGAACATGAATTCCAATATTCTTTTTTTCTAATTTTTGAAAGAATACAGATTTTTTGAGCACAGGAACTGGATGACTTTTTTTTGTATAAATTATTATAAGACCCTACTTCAGCGGGAAGGTATTTTGAAGAACTACGATAGTAATGTGAGGGCAAAGATTCGAAGAAAGCTTCAAATATTTTAATTTACTCGCTAGATGTTTTGTTTTTTTGGAAAATGTTCTCCTCTTCGGTCTAGCCCGTTAGGAAAACTCTCTCTTACTTTATTTTCTGTGACAGTTCTTAACATTCTTTGCGATATGTTAAGGGTTGCACATAAAAATTGTTGACAAACTCGTGCTTTTTTGTTATTCTTTAGTAAGAAATATTCGTGAGTAACAAGGCGTTTAAAATTCATATTGGAAGTTCTGCGACGCTCTACTTGTATTGTATAAACACATTCAGAAAAATTTTTTGTTTTTCGTTATCTTTGAGATTATAAAAATTGGTAAAAATCTACTTTCTTTCATTATCTGATTTTTTTTTCACTTTGGATAACATTTTTGTAATTAAAATATATTTGTCCGCCATATCTTCTTCTTTGATTTTCTTTTATCTTATTCTTTACCTGCATCATGTGGTTTTTATTAGCCTCTTCTTCACTACTGCTTGCCTTACTAATTTCTTCTCGGTAATAGATATCATCTTGATCTTCTTGGTAATCGAAATCTTCTTGTTCAACCTCGGAGTCGCTGCTGCTGTATGACACTAAATTAATAGCGTTTTCCCTAAATGTTTTTTTTTATTTTTTTCTCGGCCGATTAAGACCAGAACTCGAATCATTACGTTCCTTGCTGGTAGACGGGATACAGATGATGACGTCAAACGTGTCGCTATAGTTTTCGTTATCAGTTTCTTGTATATGGTTTTGATTGTTCTTTTTTAACTCAAAAAAAGCTTGGTATTTCATCAAACTGATTGTCTGATGTAACGATGTTAATAATCTGCCTATCCGATGAAGTATTTAACGAATTGTCGTCAACAAAAATGTCTTGAGGAAACGGTAATGAGTCTTGCAATACCGGAGCATTTTCTTTGTCGGCTTCTAACGGGTCCAATGGTGACAGCATAATATTAACGTCCTTAAAAATAACGTCATGGTTAATTGCTTCAAGTAGTAAAGTATTTTGTGATGCTTCTTGCAAAGGAATCATTTCGCTTATTTCCTTTTGTTCGTTTGAAGACTATTGTCCAATAACCATCATCTAGACGACATTTTGTCACAAGCGCCAAATTTAAAAACGCTGAAAAAGAAGAAAAACATAACTCTAATTTGTTTTTTATGTTAAAAATAAAATACATGGTACCTCCTATTACAAAAAGATTAAAAAATAACTGACATAACCATCTTATTTAAACATTAACATAATAGGCGTTTATGTCACACTGTTATCAAATAATTTTGTTTTGGCATAAGCGACACCATAAAAATATGCGATTTAAATAAGAAATCTCACAAATTTGATAGGAAAATCATAAAGTAAATATTTTCACAAATAGCTAAAATCCCTGACCTGTGTTAATAAAGAACAGTTTCTATTAAAATTTCACTATAAACGAAAGAGACGTTGCCCCTATGACGCCCAATGCATTACTGGCGCTTATGACTGGAGTAAACACCCTGAATGAAATTCGCTCAAACAAAACTGGCGCTTGCGCAACTTTACGACACAATTAAAGGAAAATAAACCGTGGTATAGCCAAATTCAAAGAATCTATTTAAAGAAGGCGCTTATGCCAATTGTATGCGCCTATAAACTCAATTTTTTTTTAAATGGCGCTTACGTCGTTTTGCCTTGAACACGTCGATAATATAGTGATTGTGCAAAGTAATTATATTATCCAAATAGTCTTCAAAATTCGATCTTAAAAACTGACAATTCCCGAAATTTTCGGGGATTATTTCTGTTAAAATAACTGTTTTTTTTTTGCATCATCAGGATGCAAGTTTTTAGCGAAATTAATTTTGAATGACTTAAATCGGATTTTTTTAAGTGGTATTCAAACACTTGTGTGATTTCTCCGGATGATTTCTCTAGGTTCATATTTATCTATAAAGTGTCTTGACCATATTTGTATCTCTTATATATTCCAAGATGTCCATATTGAGTCGAATATAAAATACCCTATATTTCATTTTGCTCGATTAGATTGACATATTTTTTGTGTTAGCTTAAATAGGTTTAAAGTTTATTTTAATGTTAGTGTTTTTCCTTTTTAACTTAAAAAGTGTAGAAGTTACGTAGAAACTAATAGATAGATTGTTTATGATGCTAATTGTTTAATTTTTTCTATATATAATATGTTCACAATTTTTAAAACAATAATAAGTGTGTTGACTTTCGCAGCTTTCAGAAAATCATAACAACTAGTGGAGCATATGATCTGATACTTAATGTTAAGAACCAAGACGTTCATATGATTCGCAAAGTAAAAATTCGTACGTGCTTCATCAAGTGATTTGATTTATAAAGAAACCTCATTCGTCTACAATATATGGTGACCAATAACCAGTAAGAAGACATAATAATGCGGATGTGGTATACGAAATGGGCCACGACAAACAACGAAAGAGAAGCAATAAGAATTAAATCTTGATACTAGCGGTGGTGGTTATCATGTCGGAGGTATCAGCAAACATTGGCATGAAAACCAACAGAAAAATTGATTTATCTTAAATGAAATAAAATGGCAGGCAGGCAGGCCGGTATGACGAGACGAGACGTGCCCGGTAATGTGGCCATAATGATGGTGTACCTGACAAGGCGCGAGTTTAACCCCGGGCCCCACGAGATACCGCATTGCACTAGGTGCCAGCATTTTACGCTATGAGCTCCGCTTCTTTTAATCTTTCTTTTTATATGCACACGGAAGGTTAATTGCCTTGGACTTTGTGTGTGCGATCTTCCACCAGGAATTAGGGGGCCGAAGGATATTATGTAGTGAACAAAATGCCTAATAGATATTTAAAAAATGTCGCTTTATTAGCACGTCTTCCTACAATCTCTTCTAAATTTACGAGTAATCTGCTGATCTTAAAAATACCTTTTCAGATCTTCTTGAGAGGGAATATCTATTTTCTAATGTGACAACAACACATTTGACTGAACCCAGTTAAGGGTTTGGGACCTACGGGCAGTTACCAGGTAGGCACCCAGACAAGTTAAACTCTACAGCTCTCCTTGACCAGTTCCTCCAGGACACTATAGCAGAAATTTACAGATCGTCTTTTGGGTCATACTATCCTTGGCGGCTCTACTGTCCGAGCAAATTGACACATTATTTACTAATCTTCCTGTTTACTTGATTCTATTATCTACGTTACTGATCCTGTAGGATTTGATTTAAGACTTTTTCAAACAAACAGAACAGTGTAATATACAGGGTGTTCATTTGAAAACCTCCCACCATGGACTTATTGAAAACCACTGTTTAAAAAAAAAAACGCCGAAATACGTCAAAAGGTTTGTCAAGAGGGGCAACTTTCTAACCTAATATTACTTCACCCCCTTTAACCCTCTGCCCCCCAGGGTCATCTCCTTAAAAATTTTAAATTGCAAAGGGTATCGAGTAATACCTTATTTAGAAGGTCTAACGAAGTCTTTTATTTTGACGTTTGATTTTTTTTAAATCGGTCGATTCGTTTTTGAGAAAATTAGAAAAATCTTAGTTTATCTTAATTTGTTCAGGTAGAAAACAAAAACATGAAAATATCAGTTTTTATTTCAATAAGTGTTCAAAATGTTGCCCGTTTTTGGCTAATATAGGCGATGTTCAAATTCTTGACAAACATTTTCAAAAACATGTTGTGGGATATCATGGCAGGCGAACGGGAAGAACATATTGAGGAGGAGCGCCGTCTTGCTCGAAATATATTTCAGCCTCATCAAGTATAGGGTTTTCATCATCAACAATTTGGTTTTCAATGGATTCAGTGATAAGCGGATTGATGATATTTTCCAACGTGTCCAAATAAATGTCTCCATTTAAATTTCCGTTAATAAATAATGGCCCAATCACCTTATTTCCTAAAATGCCTGCCTATACATTAATTTTGTGAGGGTATTGGGTATGCCCTTCTACAAATGCATGAGGATTTTCATTGCTTCAATATCTACAGTTATGCTTATTAACAAATCCATTTAGATAAAATGTGCATTCATCGCTGAAGCAGATATTCTTTACATGAATAGTATTATCATTAATCGCTTCAGTCTTTTTTTCACAAAACTCAACTCGCCTATCGAAATCATCTTCGGTTAACTTTTGCAATATTTTCATTTTGAATGGATGAAATTTATGAAGTTTGGTAACTGTGTGAACAGAGCCTAATGAAATACTAGTGGTAGCAACAATTTTGCGTAATGAAGTATTAGGATTTACTCCAAAATGACCCAAAACTTTAACTTGAGCGGCTTCATCAGAAATTTGCCGATGATCACGTTTTTTATTTGCAACAGATCCACTTTCAGTAAATTTAGTAAAAAGGTCCAAAACATACCTATGGGAAGTTATCTTCTCCGGATGTCTGGCGTTAAACGTGACGCACCATAAATTAGAATAATTTCCACTTTTTCGACTAGTGTGTAAACCATTTTGGAAGTAAAATCTTCAATTTTCACTATTCCAAGACTGTCACAAATGTAACTGACGGCAAATTAAATTCTTTATTTTCCTTAGCAACTATAAATAACTAAGCAGGTATAACAATAAATACAGTTCGCCCAGGATATCTGTGTTGATGAAAAGAATGCGGAAAAAATTCACGAAACACTCCTATACTTTCCATCATTTATAATTGTCTTTGAATTTCTATGTGTGATATCGTTTTTTTTTGGATGAACGTTCCGGGACTACTGTTAAAAATACAACCTTATTAGCATATGTTTATACAATCTCCTCTATAACTACTGGAATAATGTATTTGTTGTAATATTGACTTGCTTCCTTAAATTATCTATCTTGACTAAGTTGGCTTAAACTGCGTCCTCACCGAGATGGATAGTGATGATCCATGAAGGACTGCATCTGTCCACACCAGATTTGACAAAAATATTATTTGCCAATCAGTCGATATCAAACATGTCTAACGAAGATGACGTTATAATTGCTTGTGCCGCATTAATTGTTATACTAAAAAAAGAAAAATTGCACGCAAAATGAGATTTTTCGAGCTCAGTTCACCAATATGTGTATAAAGATTCAAGAATTTTCAAACCTAAAAACATAGCTTGTTCTCAAAGTATACGTACCTCTTATTCCAACATCTCTCTGGGCATATTTCTGCTTTGTAAGAATTTCATACTTTCAAAAGCAAACCATTAATTTCTATACATATTCTTTGTACCAGAGCCAGATTTCTTGCTGATTTTTATAAAATCTCTTGAAAATTGTATGTCAAGATTTCTAATTTTTTGCTCTACCGCTTGCTTCTCGACGTTAGAAGTTACGTTGTTTACGTTCAGTTATTTTGCAGTTCAATCGTGGAATAATTTGCCTTATTTTATTAGAAATTTCTTAGTAATTAAATCTTTTAAATATTGAGTCTTTATATCAATATGTTTCACTATTTTCGAATTTTCATTACTTTTACATGAGATTGTTTTTATATAGAATTATACACCTCTTGACAATTTTTCTATCTCTCTTGTCAATAGCCCAATCAGCAACTCAAAATTTCTTAAGCATTAATGGACAATCTGCATTCTTATAATAAGTTCCATACCCAAGTTCTTTAGTTTTTTACAAGTATACCAAGATTCTTTTTCATTAGTTGGATTAGTTGTTGCTAACTACATCAATTTTCCAATCAACTGCCTATAGGGTATATTATTTAATACTTCACTTTCTTTATTATATTAAAACCTTATTTCCATAGGTGTTTTCTTGCTTTACATTTCATCATGGTAACAATTTTTCAATAAGTCTTTCCTAATTAATTTTATCATGTTCTAGTAATCTTCATTTAAAGAAAATATTTAACTTAGCGTAGCCTGAAAATGCGTTTTCATAAATTGACAGTTTAAGTTACATCATTTTTATTCTCTTAACAAAATATCAGTGGTTGGAAACATCATAAGTAGCTCTATTCTCTTACTTCTAGCTAATGGTATATTAATTTTCCGTCTTAAGTCCAAACTTTTGCTTCTACTCTGGCCTTCGATGTGCCATCTTCTTTTGCCCTAAAAATCCACTTAGTTTCAATACCTTTTTACCAATATTGCGGAGGGTTGTTGGGTGGGGTCAGAAATAAAACAGAAACCTGTTTACCTAAATGTCGACGTTTCGACTTTTTCGACCAACAACCCTCCGCAATATTGAAGATATTGGGTCACAAACACGAAATTGAAAATAACCTTTTTACCAATTTACTTGCTGCGAAACCTGGTTCCAACCATGTATTTAATTTTTCATGTAAATGTCACTCTTTTCTTCTTCTTTTATTGCATCTTTATAGCTTATATAGTTTCTTCATTAAACCTCACATCATTTGAACAAAAAATGCTATTAGTTTTAAAATTCCAAAGCCTATGTAGTGCTTTCCTTTTTTGATTACTTTGCCTTAGAAAAACCACCGCCCAAGACTTACTTCCAAAAACTTTTAAATTTGTTAAGTCATTTTTATCATACTACTTTCTAACTGGTATCTCCCCATTATTTGTTTAAGTAGTAGTTAGTATTTAGTACTTCTTACCATAATTCTCTTGTTAGGTGTGTTTCAGCAAACTTACTTCTTACTTTGTCTAATAAGGTTATATTCATTCTCTCCGAAACTGCACTTACCTTTGACGCATTCAATATTCCAGCCTAATACCTTAAATTCTACAAAACACTTTAAAATAACTAGAGATAAATCACCATTCACCATTATCGACTCTGATTCTTTGAGTTTTCATATTACGTTGAGTTTTAATTATTTTTATAAAATCAATTATATTTTTATTACCCTATTTTTTACTATAAGAAAATGTGAAAAATGAATATCCTTAACAGTAAATGGGATAGTACCAGTTTGGATCTCCAGGTCTCTAATTAGGTTGTCGAAGGTCTTCCAATTTATCATCTTGCTTCAACTTCAAGGTAAGCAATTTAGGCTTCAAGGTCAACTTTCTAAATACACTTTTTCTTTCAAAGATATCATTGTACTATGAGGCTCTTGAATTTAGAATCCTTAGCTTTAAATTATGACTTGCCTTTTCCAGTTCAAAAATCTGCCTCACCAACATTTCTGATATTTGCCCCTCCTCAAGCAATATAATTACTCTAAATTTCCAAATATTAAAATGTGTAGAGCTTGTAAGTTGAGGAAACGTTTACTGTATTTTCCTCATTTACTTCTAGTGCTCTGGGGGCCCATAACCTGTTACAGTTATTTTTATATATTTAGTAAATTATAATAACTAAAATAAACGTATTTCTCTTCACAACACTACATAACCAACAACTTATTCTAATCTTGACATAATAGTGATACAACCACACAACCCAAAATTATAGACATTCGGTTGCATACAAACTAGTAGAAATTCCTCTGACATATCAGCTAGCGTCCTCTCGCGTGGCAACGAAAACTGCTGTAACTAACTTGACAGTTTGACGTTCATGATGGGACCAATCAAAATGGTAGAAAGGCGTGGACAAATTAAGGCGGAAAATCTGAAATTGTATTATTTCATTGTAATATCTAAAGCAAACGCTTAATCAAAAAGGTTTTTGATCAAAAAAAGGGTTTTTTTGATCAGGTGCCACATATTGATCAGGATAAAAATAAAACACTACATGCTGCTTTATTAATACATATCTAAATGAGTTGATTTACTGCAGTAATCAATTAACAATAGTATAATTTATACTACTAATTTTAATATAAAAAAAATATTTTTCTTCATTACATAATTTATTAATTCATTTTCTTGAAAAAAAAATTGAGAATATACAAAAAATTATTATAACAGATATAAAAATTAGAATTATTCTAAAAATGTTTAAAAGTATTTTGTTAGCACTGAATTACCCTAACCCAGATTAGAAAACATTGTGAAGATTTTTGTGCTATTTTTTTCATTCATCTGGACATTAGGTAATATAACTGTTTTAATACTAACAACAAATCCTGGAAGTAGGTATAACATAAAAAAAACTTAATTAAAAGACACATTTCTACATAAAATACAATTAAATTATTAAAAAAAAAAACAAGTTATAACAAAAACGTTCATTCTGATACATTCTGAGTGGTCAGTCCTGTTCTTTTTTTCTCAGTCCTCTCAGTGAACACAGGCAGTGCAAACCTTATAGATAAATTCGATAAATGATGCAAAGTTAATATATAAAGTCACAGTAGAATTCCTAATAAATAAATAATTATTAATTTGCATGTAAATTTAGATTCTTTGAGGTTCCTCTTTCATTTCATTGAGGTAGTGTCACACTTAAGTTCACTATGGCTATTTGGGTCAAGCCTACACTGACATTCTTGTTTTGTTTTTTTATTGCCTATACATGTATTATATTACATATATTTCTTTCTATATATTGAACGTGTTTCCTCGCTTGCGCTTTGATTCAGTCCTCGCCTAATATGCTCAATTCAATTGTAAACTGTTTTTTTTTCTTTAAGATCTCTCAAGACAAAAAGTATGTATTTTTAAATAAATGTTATTTTTATTTGTATTGGTTTTTTTTTATAGATGATACACTTAAGAATACCTCTTGCAGAGATATTCTTTTAAAAAGGGTTTTTATAATGGAGATGCATTCTTATTCTCGGCGAATTTCGCGTATTTCAAACATACATCAGTTTTGATTTGAATTCTATAAATAAATTAGGGTAAGATTAAGAATTTCCAATAATTTTGTTAAATTATTGATATTTTAAGCCGATTTTTCTCCCAAACATTTGTGAGTTATGGTATTTCGCCACCCTTAACCCACAAACATGTTTCGAATATAAACTAAACATTTTTTAAATATTATCAATAAATAATGTTTTTGTATTGGTCTGAAAGTAAATAAAGATAAAACACATGACAAATAACCAACCAAAAAAAAATTTGTTTAAAAAAAAAACGTTTATTTTCAAAAGACCTACATTTTTACAAAAATTTCGAACAAGAGGTAACCATTGTTATTTTGAAAATATTTACTTAAAAATTAATTTTTGATTAAGTATAAACTACAAATAACTAAAGAAAAATATAAACTAATACATTGCTTTATGTTTTATATACTATCTATAGAGCTACAGTTGTCGCATGTTTGCGCTGCATGACTCAGGCAAACAAACTTATTACAGGCCCTACAAGTATAAAAAGATTTGCGATCTTTATTTCTTGGACATATATAACACCTTCTGGAAAATCTTTTTTTGAGATTTTTCCACAAACCGATCAAATATTGCCCGAATTGGAGCTAGTTTATCAATTTTAAGTCTTTCCTCCCGAGAATCTTTATTGTCGAACCTCAGGCAGCTTAGTAGGAACCTCTATACCGGATCAATTGCTAGCCCAAAGCTCATCTAAATTTAACCTACTAGGCCTAAAACGACCACACACATATATATAGTAGTCCAATAATGGCTTTCATTTCTAAAGCTGCTGTTTGTTGTACGATCGATTTGTCACTATAGTTTTCAGATTTCGTTTGAATTAACCGATTAGTACATTCAAATATAGAGTCAATAATAAGTTCGTCTATAAAAATATTCCAACAATCAAATGGGGTTTTGGCCCCTTTAGCAACACCTTTTGGTCCCGGAAGATGGATAATAATATTTTTCTGACGTGTACGCACAGCCTTATTTCCTGGATTAGCTACCCATTAAGTTTTTTTGTGAACTCCCCATAAATACTTTGACTTTATTCCAGGCGAAAACTCCTCGACAATGTCATTTTCTAATATTTCTTGCTCAGAATCAGACTACTCAGAACGCTAGCTAACGTGGTCGTCAAACTCGCCCTCAGAGCCGGATTCAATGGGCTCCTCATCAAGTATTTCGGATACCTCTGATGAATTATCCGAAATTTCCCAATGCCTCAATATTTTTTCTTGCTCTTTTTCATATGACCATCGAGCAGACATAATATCTACAAATGAAATTCAAGGTAAACAAAAAATATCAATAGAGTAATAATAATAATTATTATTATAATATTAATAATAATAATTTGTATATAATATGTCGTACTTACCTTTAAAAGAATCAAAGAATTAAAGAAAAAAAAACGAGAATGGTACTAACGGAGGGTTAATAAAGCACCTTGATACCTCATTCCACTACTATACGTATATGGTAATATGTAAAGGGTTTTTCCTTAATAAGGTTGAACCTGCAATTAATCCTAGGCTTGTCCTAAAGGGGTACAATTTCAGATATTCATAACGAAACGTGTAAGATTAAGGGGCTGCGCCACTCGATCATTAATCTTAAGACTGTGATAACCCTAATGCAAACCAAACGTTGATACATTCTAAAATCCTTCCATTATTTCTTTAATACTGGTCACGTGAAACTCACATGTTGCCCAGTAAAGGGAGGTATGCTCAGGTATGCCCATGTAAATGACATTTAAATCCTTTCTTACGTAGGGATCGATATTCTATAAGCATTGTCCCGGATGTGTCCCCTAGGAATCCTATATAGTCCAACGTTATAATGACGCGTCAGGATTTTAGCTGGTTAATAAAGGTTCATTTTAATGTTTTGGTTCTGCATTAAAAAATTACGGTACTCTCATAAAACATCTCCGATTCGAATAGTGTAACAAAGAGAGTAAAAAATGTATTATTATATAACTATTCAGAATCAAAACCTTATGGTAAACCGAATTTTTCTTGGTACATTTAAATACTACTTTACATCCGTGGTCTTGTTAATAATTTAGTTAAGCATGGATGACCAGAGCACAATATTTTAACGTTTTTTTTTCTCCCGGCCACTATTTTCCTGTTAAGTCATTTGCATTTTATTAAATGGAAGCGTATTAAAAATAATGATTTTTACGAAGCAAAAAAAAAACAGCATTCGTTCCCGAAGAATTGAAAAAGCATCACAACATAAAGGAACGTAACTGTTTTTGTCGTCCTTAAATTAACTTTGAATCACTTCGAATTTCTTTTCATTGTCGGTAATTGAACCATTTAAATCAATATATATTCAATATTGAAGGTGCAACGTTTTTAATGCAAGAACTGTATTGCCACGATGAGAAAACTAGATTAAGATCTAATGAAATTAAAATGGTGAGAAAATTTTGTATGTGATTTTGTTTGATTATGTGCCTTTAGAGAAATTTTATGATTAACTTGAAAAGAAATTATCATAAGAAATGTAGTGATTTATTTTAATATATTAAATAGCATATTGCATCTATATATTATTTGCAATATTTTTTATAAGGTAGCAATGTTACATTTGGAAGTGTCGACCCAATTAGCAATTTTTCGACGCGACGACGTTGCATTGTTACGTTGTCTTAACCGTAGAAACAACCCCGTTTTACACCAATTTAAAAGAGATTTTTTTGGTTGTCTCAACGTTACGACGTGGCTACCCGTTAATTTTCTAAACGCTTTTGCAACGTTTTTAGAGTTACTGATTTTTAGACGGATGGACGCCATAACAACAGAAAAATTTATTACTTTTTTAGCAATAAACTAATAGATAACTTCAGGAGGTAGCTACTCCAAAAATACAACCTTTTTAATCCATCTTTTGAACAGTCCTTATTAATATTTGTTTTGTATGTAGTATTTTAGTAAATTATACGGGTAAAATACCCGTTTTGAAAGACTTACATGCACTTAATTTATAAACGGAACATAGTTTACTGTAAAAAGATGTATTTTAGCCCTAAATAACACGCGCGCCCTGAATTTAAAGCGGATATCGAAAAAAAAATAAGTATTTTTTTTTAGCGTTTTTTTAATGATATACAATATGTAACGAACCAGGATATCTGTGCTATTAAAAATTCGCACACAAACTCTTGGATTAATTTTATGAGACATCTATTTTAGCGCTTTTTTATTGATGTACAATATGTAAAGAAATACTGGAATTCTTGGATGAAACTGATTTTTCTCAAAAGACTAGCACCAAATGCTCATTATTGACGAACCAAGAAACCTGTGCTATTGAAAATTCGCACACAAACTCTTGAGTTAATTTTATTAGACACCTATTTTAGCGCTTTTTTATTGATGTAGAATATGTAAAAAAAATCTGGAATTCTTGGATGAAATTAATTTTTCTCAAAAGACTAGCACCAAATATTCATAACTTATGAACCAAGAAACCTGTGCTATTGAAAATTCACACACAGATTCTTGGATTATTTTATTAGACACCTATTTTAGCGTTTTTTGATTGATGTAAAATATGTAGAGAAAATCTGGAATTCTTGGATGAAATTGATTTTTCTCAAAAGACTAGCACCAAATGCTCATAATTGACGAACAAAAAAACCAGTGCTATTGAAAATTCGCACACAGATTCTTGGATTAATTTTATTAGACACCTATTTCAGCTTTTTTTGATTGATGTACAATATGTAAAGAGAATCTGGAATTCTTGAATAAAATTGATTTTTCTCAAAAGTCTAGCATCAGATGCTCATAATTGACGAACCAAGAAACCTGTGCTATTGAAAATTCGCACAGATTCTTAGATTCATTTTATTAGATACCTATTTCGACGTTTTTTGATTGATGTACAATATGTAAAGAAAATCTGGATTTCTTGGATGAAATTGATTTTTCTCAAAAGACTAGCACCAAATGCCCATAATTGACGAACCAAGAAACCTGTGCTATTGAAAATTCGCACACAGTTTCTTAGATTAATTTCATTAGACACCTATTTTAGCGTTTTTTATTGATGTACAATATGTAAAGAAAATCTGAAATTTTTGGATGAAATTGATTTTTATCAAAAGACTAGCATCAAATGTTCATAATTGACGAACCACGAAACCTGTGCTATTGAACATTCGCACACAAACTCTGGGATTAATTTTATTAGACACCTATTTCAGCGTTTTTTGATTGATGTACAATAGGTAAAGAAAATCTGGAATTCTTAGATGAAATTGATTTTTCTCAAAAGACCAGCACCAAATGTTCATAACTTAGGAACCAAGAAACCTGTGCCATTAAAAATTCGCACACAGATTCTTGGATTAATTATATTAGACACCTATTTTAGCGTTTTTTGATTGATGTACAATATGTAAAGAAAATCTGGAATTCTTGGATGAAATTGATTTTTCTCAAAAGACTAGCACCAAATGCTTATAATTGACGAACCAGGAAACCTGTGCAATTGAAAATTTGCACACAAACTCTTGGATTAATTTTATTAGACACCTATTTCAGCGTTTTTTGATTGATGTTCAATATGTAAAGAAAATTTGGAATTCTTGGATGAAATTGATTTTTCTCAAAAGACTAGCACCAGATGCTCATAATTGACGAACCAAGAAACCTGTGCTATTGAAAATTCGCATACAGATTCTTGGATTAATTTCATTAGACACCTATTTCAGCGCTTTTTTATTGATGTACAATATGTCAAGAAAATCTGGAATTCTTGGGTAAAATTGATTTTTCTCAAAAGACTAGCACCAAATGCTCATAATTGACGAACCAAGAAACCTGTGCTATTAAAAATTCGCACACAAACTCTTGGATTAATTTCATTAGACACCTATTTCAGCGCTTTTTTATTGATGTACAATATGTCAAGAAAATCTGGAATTCTTGGGTAAAATTGATTTTTCTCAAAAGACTAGCACCAAATGCTCATAATTGACGAACCAAGAAACCTGTGTTATTGAGAATTCGCATACAGATTCTTGGATTAATTTCATTAGACACCTATTTTAGCGTTTTTTATTGATGTACAATATGTAAAGAAAATCTGGAATTCTTGGATGAAATTGATTTTTCTCAAATGACTAGAACCAAATGCTCATAATTGACGAACCAAGAAACCTGTGCTATTGAGAATTCGCATACAGACTCTTGGATTAATTTCATTAGACACCTATTTTAGCGTTTTTTAATTGATGTACAATATGTAAAGAAAATCTGGAATTCTTGGATGAAATTGATTTTTCTCAAAAGACTAGCACCAAATGCTCATAATTGACGAACCAAAAAACCTGTGCTATTGAAAATTCGCACACAAACTCTTGGATTAATTTCATTAGACACCTATTTCAGCGCTTTTTTATTGATGTACAATATGTCAAGAAAATCTGGAATTCTTGGGTAAAATTGATTTTTCTCAAAAGACTAGCACCAAATGCTCATAATTGACGAACCAAGAAACCTGTGTTATTCGCATACAGTTTCTTGGATTAATTTCATTAGACACCTATTTCAGCGCTTTTTTATTAATGTACATTATGTAAAGAAAATCTGGAATTCTTGAATGAAATTGATTTTTCTCAAAAGACTAGCACCAAATGCTCAGAATTGACCAACCACGAAACCTGTGCTATTGAAAATTTGCACACAGTTTTTTGAATTAATTTTATTAGACACCTATTTTAGCGTTTTTTTATTGATGTACAATATGTAAAGAAAATCTGAAATTTTTGGATGAAATTGATTTTTATCAAAAGACTAGCATCAAATGTTCATAATTGACGAACCACGAAACCTGTGCTATTGAACATTCGCACACAAACTCTGGGATTAATTTTATTAGACACCTATTTCAGCGTTTTTTGATTGATGTAAAATATGTAAAGAAAATCTGGAATTCTTGGATGAAATTGATTTTTCTCAAAAGACTAGCACCAAATGCTCATAATTGACGAACCAAGAAACCTGTGCTATTAAAAATTCGCACACAGATTCTTGGATTAATTTTATTAGACACCTATTTCAGCGTTTTTTGATTGATGTACAATAGGTAAAGAAAATCTGGAATTCTTAGATGAAATTGATTTTTCTCAAAAGACCAGCACCAAATGTTCATAACTTAGGAACCAAGAAACCTGTGCCATTAAAAATTCGCACACAGATTCTTGGATTAATTATATTAGACACCTATTTTAGCGTTTTTTGATTGATGTACAATATGTAAAGAAAATCTGGAATTCTTGGATGAAATTGATTTTTCTCAAAAGACTAGCACCAAATGCTTATAATTGACGAACCAGGAAACCTGTGCAATTAAAAATTTGCACACAAACTCTTGGATTAATTTTATTAGACACCTATTTCAGCGTTTTTTGATTGATGTTCAATATGTAAAGAAAATTTGGAATTCTTGGATGAAATTGATTTTTCTCAAAAGACTAGCACCAGATGCTCATAATTGACGAACCAAGAAACCTGTGCTATTGAAAATTCGCATACAGATTCTTGGATTAATTTCATTAGACACCTATTTCAGCGCTTTTTTATTGATGTACAATATGTCAAGAAAATCTGGAATTCTTGGATAAAATTGATTTTTCTCAAAAGACTAGCACCAAATGCTCATAATTGACGAACCAAGAAACCTGTGTTATTGAGAATTCGCATACAGATTCTTGGATTAATTTCATTAGACACCTATTTTAGCGTTTTTTATTGATGTACAATATGTAAAGAAAATCTGGAATTCTTGGATGAAATTGATTTTTCTCAAATGACTAGAACCAAATGCTCATAATTGACGAACCAAGAAACCTGTGCTATTGAGAATTCGCATACAGATTCTTGGATTAATTTCATTAGACACCTATTTTAGCGTTTTTTAATTGATGTACAATATGTAAAGAAAATCTGGAATTCTTGGATGAAATTGATTTTTCTCAAAAGACTAGCTTAAATTCTCATAATTAACAAAGCAAGAAACCTGTGCTATTGACAATTCACAAACAGATTCTTGGATTAATCTTATTAGACACCTATTTCAGCGCTTTTTTACTGATGTACAATAAGTAAAGAAAATCTGCAATTCTTGGATGAAATTAATTTTTCTCAAAAGACCAGCACCAAATGTTCATAACTTAGGAACCACGAAACCTGTGCTATTGAAAATTCGCACACAGATACTTGGGTTAATTTTATTAGACACCTATTTTAGCGTTTTTTGATTGATGTAAAATATGTAAAGAAAATCTGGAATTCTTGGATGAAATTAATTTTTCTCAAAAGACTAGCACCAAATGTTTACAACATACGAACCAAGAAACCTGTGCTATTGAAAATTCGCACACAAACTCTTGGGTTAATTTTATTAGACATCCATTTCAGCGTTTTTTTATTGATGTACAATATGTAAAGAAAATCTGGAATTCTTGGATAAAATTGATTTTTCTCAAAAGAGTAGCACCAAATATTCATAGTTGACGAACCACGAAACCTATTCTATTGAAAATTCGCACACAGTTTCGTGGATTAATTTTATTAGACACCTATTTTAGCGTTTTTTGATTGATGTACAATATGTGAAGAAAATCTGGAATTCTGGGATAAAATTGGTTTTTTTCAAAAGACCAGCACCAAATATTCATAACTTACGAACCAAGAAATCTGTGCTATTAAAAATTCGCACACAGATTATTGGATTAATTTTATTAGACACCTATTTTAGTGCTTTTTTATTAATGTACAATATGTAAAGAAAATCTGGAATTCTTGGACAAAATTGATTTTTCTCAAAAGACTAGCACCAAATACTCCTAATTGACGAACCAAGAAACCTGTGCTATTGAAAATTTGCACACAGATTCTTGGATTAATTTTATTAGACACCTATTTTAGCGTTTTTTGATTGATGTACAATATGTAAAGAAAATCTGGAATTCTTGGATGAAATTGATTTTTCTCAAAAGACTAGCACCAAATGTTCATAATTTACGAACCAAGAAACCTGTGCTATTGAAAATCGCACACAGTTTCTTGGATTAATTTTATTAGACACCTATTTTAGCGTTTTTTGATTGATGTACATTATGTAAAGAAAATCTGGAATTTTTACATAAAATTGATTTTTCTCGAAAAAATATCACCAAATGTTCATAACTTATGAACTAAGAAACCTGTGCTATTGAAAATTCGCACACAGTTTCTTGGATTAATTTTATTAGACACCTATTTCAGCGTTTTTTGATTGATGTACAATATGTGAAGAAAATCTGGAATTCTGGGATAAAATTGGTTTTTTTCAAAAGACCAGCACCAAATATTCATAACTTACGAACCAAGAAATCTGTGCTATTAAAAATTCGCACACAGATTATTGGATTAATTTTATTAGACACCTATTTTAGTGCTTTTTTATTAATGTACAATATGTGAAGAAAATCTGGAATTCTGGGATAAAATTGATTTTTCTCAAAACACTGGCACCAAATACTCATAATTGACGAACCAAGAGACCTGTGCTATTGAAAATTCGCACACAGATTCTTGGATTAATTTTATTATACACCTATTTCAGCGTTTTTTGATTGAAGTACAATATGTAAAGAAAATCTGGAATTCTTGGATGAAATTGATTTTTCTCAAAAGACTAGCACCGAATGCTCATAATTGACGAACGAAAAAACCTGTGCTATTGAAAATTCGCACACAGATTCTTTGATTAAATTTATTAGACACCTATTTCAACGTTTTTTGATGAATGTACAAGGCGCAGAGAAAATTGGAAAAATTCGGATTGTAAATTGATTTTTTGCCAAAAAAACAGTACCGAGTATCAACTGCTTAGAAGTGTCAATAAAATACTTAAAATTTTTGGAAGAGTAAAAGAACATCATCATTTAAACCATTTATAAGTAGTTAATGTATTTTTTCAGGAAGTTGAGGTTATTATCTTCCTTTTTAATTCCCTAGAAGGGTCAATAAAATGCCTGGAAGAATTAAGTTAAATTACTATTTTAGATCAATATTTGAGCAGTTTAAGTTTATTTTAGGTTGATGTAACTGTCAAACTTTAATAGCATAGCATTGCATGACCTTTCATGGCCCCATAAGGTAAATATGTCAAAATATTCCGATTTTTACAGAAACTTGCTTTAATTTCAGAAACTGAACTACTTAGATATATGAACATGGTACCTCGTTAGAAAGGAATTTCAATTTCCTTTAAGAATATGTTAAAATATACAGAGTGTTTTATTAAAAAAAATGCATTTTTCACAATTTTTGTATCTAGCGGTTAAATCACTAATTATAACCAACCCTGTATAATGTAGAACAAATTTTTATATTACGTTAGATCACTAGATAAAACCCATGAGGCCAAAAAAAATCAACGTACGATCAATTATCAATCATCCTGTATAAATTAGGTGATAAAAATTCTATTAACAATTTGTTGTTCGATATCCCCTCTGAACTGTTTTTCGAAGTTGAAGATTAAAAGAAAAAGAAAAAATTAAAGGAAACCTGCTGTCGATGTCCCTGGTTGGCCTAAAGCAAGAGGAAGAACGGATGGACCTAACCTAAAATTTTAATATTTCAATTATTGTTTATAGTTTGTTGCGTGTATGCAGTACGTTTACTTTTACAAAAAAATTCATAAGCTCTTCGAAAAATATAAACTCCGAATTTAATGTTAACATTACAATCTGAGTTCTCATTGCTGCTGCTGCTATATAAATCCTAAAAAATAAATCTTTCTAAAATTTAGCATTACTTTCAAACTGGTTAGCCTCTTGTGTAAAGAAAGGCTATAAAGTAGGATATAGGAGCCATGAAGGAAACCATTTACAAAAACTAAACCCAGTATTTTAAACTTTAAATATGTAAAATTTAAAACAAACCTGTTCACTGCGATCTTCCGCCACTTCCATTGATTCTACATAATCCATAAGTCAATGATTCAAACAATTCTCAATTTATTGAGAAATACCCCCTACCGTTAGCTACCGTACTTTCTTACTAGAATTTTCTTCCAATAATTTAACATTTGCATACTGTAAGGTTCTTGACGTTTGTTAAAGTATAAATTAAAAGTTTTCTATGCATAACAACAGCCTTTTATACATGTACTTACTAAACACGCTCACTTACGACAACTAAAAACTTTCATTTATGCTGAATTAATTTACTACTATTTATTTCGATTTAAAAGTCGCGCCAATATTATGAATCGAACTGGCCTCCTAGCGGCGAGTGCTACCTTTCACGTACCTCCAGAGATGTCGCGCGCACTGTTGGCAAAAACTGTTAAATAAACAGAGAGGCACTTTCTAAAGAAATATAGATGAAGCATATTAAATTCAAAATCTCTATCTTAAAAATAAAAATTCTTTAAGTCACTGATAATCTTAATAATAGTTCTCCCAATATCTAGAATTTAACTTGAACGTATTTAATTTATATTAAGTTATATCAATACGAGATTAGATACACCAAGAGGGGCATGAATTGTTCCTGCTCAAGCTGCTGAATATGCAATTCGGCGTCCTTCTAGCGGTCGTCTTACCTGCATCCGATATGTGGTCTTGCTACCGAGATATTTATGTTTTCTTAAATAATGCATGAACCCTCGGATTTCCAGCTGAATTCGTATATACCTACATATAAACCGCTACATCTTGTGCGACATTATGTTTTTGTATTGAACGTTATAAAATATTTTCGGGGGCCATTTAAAGGGTCGTAACCGCTTTAAAATTAATGCATCTCAATAAGAATAATGATCATGGAAATGACGTTACATGTAGCGGAACATTTCCTTAATATCTGAGACAGAGAAGGGTTCTGACAGGACAAGAACAAGATAACGAGAAAGGAGCAGGGAATTCGGTCCTCTTAGGACTCGCTCTCCTTTGGCGTCCTGTGACCAGGAATAGATAAGCCCGATCTTACGTATTCGATTTTTTTTTGATATGGATATTATGAAATATATCAAATAATAGTAATATTTGCAATTTTATTATTGTAGCCTGTTATACACCTATAGGAGCGTCTGCGACTATATTATGCACGCGAGCCCGAGTCCAAAAAATCGTGTTTTTTGGGAAATAAAAAATCATATCTTTGGCTGTATGGCCTCTCAATACATTGAGAATGATGGATCCGTAAACAATTTTGTTTTTCAATACCCACAAAGGGAGCGGTACCGAGTCAAAGTCAAACATTCGTAAAAAAATGGGTCAAATTCCTTCCGGACGCGAGAACTTAAATAAAAACCCTTTAAACGACTTGAAATTTTTAGGATATATGGGCCATTAAAGGCTTAAGAGCTGTATACTTTTTGGGCCAGATCGGTATACAGGGTGAGCTATTATAATATTTAAGCTGCTTCTCTTACAGCTGCAATGTTTTCAGGTGTCCGAACACTTCTGGGTCTACCAGTTGATTTTCTTTTTAAGGCTGAACCTGACCCAGAAGTGTTCGGACACCTAAAAACATTGCAGCTGTAAGAGAAACAGTTGAACGATCTCCTAGACGTTCAGCTGTTAAACATGCCTCTGCTTTGCGTTTGTCAGATCGTTCTGTGAGAAGAATTTTGCACACCGATCTGAAGTTCCACCCAAACAAAATGATGATCGTGCAAGAACTTAGTGAACGGGACTGGGAAAATCGCCGAGAATGTTCCAATGATATTCTTTAAAACGTCCCAGAAAATGAGCTTTTAATAACGAGTGACGAGGCTCATTTCCATTTGTCTGGCTATGTGAACAAGCAGAATTTTCGCTACTGAGCACCAGAAAATCCGGGGCAGCTCCATGAAAGGCCACTTCACAGCCAACGTGTTACCGTTTGGTGTGCTGTTGGTTCTTTTGGTGTTTGGGGTCCCTATTTTTTTGAAGAAGGAGGTATAATGGTTACCGTAACTGCTGATCGATATGTCGACATGCTACGTAATTTTTTAGAACCAAAACTTGAACATCCGGATGTGTGGTTTCAACAGGATGAGGCTACAGCTCATCACGGCAAGAAGGACAATGGACCTGTTAAGGGAAATGTTTCCAGGACGCGTAATCTCGTTACGTGGAGACGTTGGATGGCCTGCGCCTTCACCCGATTTTGCCCCATGCGACTTTTTCCTTTGGAGCTACCTGAAAAAGAAGGTTTCTTAATATCATCCCCGAACCATTGAAATTACAGGAATATCGCCTCAAATTACTGCTGGACTAATGACGACTTTCAGAAATCGGCTTCGAATGTGTGTCGAAAGAAATGATCGCCACTTGGAGTCTGTAATTTTCAAAACTTAATAAAAACAAAATGGCATACCATATATTTTTAGTTAATAAAAATAAAATATCAATAGTATTTACATTAGCGTTTTTATTGAAAATCAAAATGTGGGAGATCATTTTGCCGGACCCTGTACTTTGGTACATTTTTGGCATCATGATCGCGATATTGCGTCCTTGTCTAATTAACATTTAATCAATTCGATTTCTTAAGATTTGTTCTTCTTTATCTGCTGGCGATCTCCATATTTAAAGTCTGCGTTTGGATAATTTAAAGAATATATTTGTTATTACAAAGTTGTCTTAAATTTATCACCGCTTTTATTCGTAACTAACGGCCCATAATCAGCTGTGCATTAATCTACGTATCCCACTTGTCACATCTTATGTTTTAGTTTATTTTAGGACACCATCTAAATTTTCTATAAATCTTCGGTCTTTGCTTCGGAAGACCCAATTTTAAAATGGTCAATAAGACAGACATTGTAATTAAGTAAACAGGGGAACCATTTAGTACAAAGACAGTTCCAGAACGAACCAAAGAGCTGATAGAGGCTTCTGTAGAACCTACTTGCTTTATCATTATCGCTGTCAGATTAAAGTAGTTGCTATGTCAATTTACTTGTACAGCAAGTCCAGAATGCAATCTGCATGAAAAAGGTCTCAGGATTACATCACGAAAATACCGGGTTATAACGCGACTTGGACAAACGTAAGGGAATGAGAGCACTTTGAAAATTTGGAAAAAAGTAATTTTTTGATTCTGTTTTTGAGCCCAAAAATGGACTCTAAAAATGCGAAATCTTGGTTAATATGAGAGCTATGACCTTTTGGAAGGGCTCTTTATATTTCGAAGGATGAAACTAAGACAAGACCGTTGGAATTTTTCCGATAGTGCCTATAGAAGCCGAGATATCGACCTCCAAAGTTTGCAATTTTTCATTTTTCGGGTATATCCTCCCGTATCGAATTTTTTCACTGAAAATTCGAACTAACTATACCTACGGTCCGTTCCCTTTTCCTACATCATAAAAACACCGGGTTATGATGGGATTTGACCAGAACTAAGGATCATATTTTGTGGGTCATTTGTTTATTCACACATTTTAATTTTAAACTTATTTCACTGTATTTTGTTAAATAGAATTATTAAAATTCTTAATTTTTCCTCTTTCACGATCCGCTTTGTTTGTGTCATTTCATATCTGTCAATATCTCTGATGCAATGATGCCAAATCCTTAAGTGGAAATTGTAAAAAACACTTGCATTGCAACATCCCATTGTTGATGCCACTAATACAAGGTATTACTGCCAGTGACGTCGTCAAAAAATATTTACATAATAAATATTTATTAGTAATAGAGTGATTTAAATATAAGAAATATTAGAACACTTTTTACTTTTAATAGTTCATGTTTTAAAAGACAATTTTACCATTTTGCCCAATTTTATTGTATTAAACAAATATCAGTTTTAAATCAAATTAATATACAGGGTGCTGACTTCTTCAAATGAACAGCGTTGGTATATCAGAAACTAATCTACCTAATATCTTTCTTGAGAGTCTATTATTGATTAAGTGCTTTGAAAAAAATATTTGAATTTAATAATATATTCTTATTTCACTTATACTCAGATTTCACGCACACATTTACATTTAAGTTTTTATTTAGATTTATTTCTAAGCTGTGATGCTATGAAAGTATCGGCATCTACTTGTAAAGAGATCAAACCAAGTTAAGTGTACGTGCACACAGGACACGATTAAGCGACAAGCGATGCTATGCGATGCGGTGGGATTAATACAAACCTCTAAAATCAAAAGCAAGCGTTCATACAGCGCGCTTGTTGCTGCTTTAAGATGCGATGCGATGCAACGCGATCTCGCGCGGCTGCTTGATTTTCAAGCAAGTTTGATTTTAATCGCTTGGGTCCTCGCGCTGCTAGTTATTGTCTAGTTTTATTTGTCCGTATTTCGTGTAGTATGGATGCAGAAAAATTAATACATGCAGTCCGAGTGCGTCTTCCACTATGGGATCAACAAAACAAAGGCTATCGAGATCGGGACAAAGTTGAGAAATTATGGCAGGAGGTAGCTGCAGAACTAAACGTTTCAACATCGACGAAAAAGTTATAGAAGCTCTTCAAGCAGCAAGGGATAAAATCGTCCAACACTATTCAAAAACCAATTGGATATATTGTGTTGCATTAATATTGGATCCACGACATAAGACTGAGACACTTTACGAACTGGGGAAAAAACTTAAAACAAGAAGCCACAACTAAATTCCAAAACTTGTATAAAGAAATGTATTACGTTAGTTCTAATATTGATATTCCTTTAGCATCTCAACCTTTCACCGGTGATATTGATGACAATACTGATGACCTTCTGCAATCTGCAAAGTTTGTTTGAAAAAAGCAATGGCGACAGAGAAAACTGGAGAAAAGAAATTGATAAATATTGTTTATCTAAGAGAGCTGAAGGCAATCAAGATATTTTAGAGTGGTGGAGAACGAAGCCATTTATCCAAATCGAAAATGGCTCGTGATTTTTTAGGTATACAAGCCACTTCAGTTCCTGCAAAAAGACTGTTCTCAAGGGCAACACTGACAATTAGAAAAGAACGAAGCCGATTGACTGGAGAATCGGCTCAATTTTTACTATGTTTAAATTCTTGGCTATGCAACAATGATATATTTATGAGTGCATAAGCAATAATTTTGTTATCTATACTTTTCGTATTTCTATTAATCTTTATTTTATGTTTTGTTCATTTTTAAATGTTTAGAATTTATGTTTTAGTTTAGAAGTTTTTTTCCTTTAAAAATATAAAATTATTTGAGTTTTTACTTTTGTTATGTTTCTTTTCCTTTGTTAATTTTCTTATGTCTAAAATGAATTAAATTTATTCCCCAACATAGTTTTCATTTTCATTCTTCTAACCTTTTAAAGGCTGTTGAGTTATTGCAGCATCTACAGTCTACAGCCTTTCGAGATCGAAAAATCTCGAAGTGATTTTCTCGATCTCGTCTCGAAATCGGGACGAGACGAGACGAGAAATCTCGAATTTCGAGAATCTCGTGAAACCCTAGTTTCAAGTAAGTTAAACATCGTGTTTACATACTAGTTTATTTTATATTTAACAAAAAACTTTTTTTAATTTACGAGAAATATAATAACAATTATATTAGTGGTTTACTAAATACGATTTTAAAATATCTCTTAATTCATATGCTTGTTTTGACGCTCTGTTGTTTACACGTGAGGCAGGCTGGCTGATCATGTCACTGCAAGTTTGTTCGTGATTGTTTATATCATAATCATGGATTCCTTCTCGGTATATTATAATATTGTGTAGCAAACAAGCGCATTTAATTATGATTTCTGCTACAAAAGGGTCGGTCTCTATTGATTTCGTTAATATTTTCCACCTAGCCACTAGAATACCAAATGCACATTCCACATATGCTAAGAGGCACCTGTCGCGAGAAACCTGGAAAAAAGAGAATCAATTAGTGTGTTATTATCACTAAGGGCGAGTTCTACAATCATGCTATAAGTTTATTTTTAGAATAATTGCTAAAATTACAATTGTCTCAACAATCGTTGTCATAGTAATTACTCCAGAAAAAAAGTTATACCATATTTGTAGAACTGGCCCTTAGTGAATTATCTGTAGTGATATGTTAAGAGATATGTCAACATTCTACTGTTAATTTTTAACTAATAATTGATTCATAAAAACAAAATTACTTTTTGAAAACATACAATTTTATTCTTTTTTTTACAAGAAGCTGCTGAAAAAAAGATGGAAATCTTTACGAGATGTCTTCAGAAATGAGCTGAAGAAGTTGCCGAAACCTAAATCTGGGGACAAAACTCCTTCAAACTTTAGTTCAAAGTAGACTTCCTTTAAGATTTTATGGTTCCTTAAGGATCAAATGACTCCGAGACAGCTAACTGGCAACTTACCCACTGACGATAACGCGCAAGCCAACTAAACGAAGATGTATCCAATGATCATTTATTTCCTGATGACATCGACGATGAGACATCTGTTACTCCGGATAAATGAATTGAATCAGAACAACTATTATCTGATCACAACAACCAAACTATTGCTACTACTAGCTCAGATAAAAATGTACGTCAAGAGCCAACTGACTGTGGGCATCCGCGAAAACGTCCTGCAAAAAGAGCAGCTAAAAGAAAAGAAGACTTTGATATTGAAGAATTTTTGAAATTAGAGCAACAAAAAATTAACGTTCTTAAAGCAAATAATTCTGTTTTATCGACACAATCTCAGATTACTCAGGATGATGACTATCACTTTCTTATGAGTTTTCATACACCGCTAAAAAAATGCGTTTTGAAACAAACTCCTTTACCAAGCCACAGTGAACGAGCACCATGTTGAAAATATAAGTTTTGCCAATAATATGCCAACTCATCAGCCTCAAATGACACACACTTTTGTGGCAACACCATTGGCTTCACCCGCTTATTCCACAGAAACAAATAGTTCTTAGACAATTCTCCCCTGAAGAAAAAAGACATATTTTATACGTTTACATTTCTATTTGTTTATTTTTTTAAAATAACTGTAACGAATTCGAAATAAAATATTTAAGTACTCACATAATATATCTAAGCATTTTTTTCTTACCTTAACGTTACGGCAAGGCGTTCTTTAACGCTGATTGGAACCCTCCAGTTTGTTGTCACTTTTTCCACTAATGGTGTTATACCATTTTCAATAAGTATGAATGTTTTCAAAGACATTCGGAAATATTCTCGAAATTTGTCAGGATATAGGCTTAATTCGGAGAAAAAATGATGAAATTCTCCACAGGTTAGTCGTTCACGATAAATTTCATGTACCCATTTCTTTTTTTTACTTTTCATTTTTTTTATATACATATATCGTAAAAATTAATTTTCTAATAATAATAATTCCATGGTAGCTGGAACTGACGCAGGCAGAGCTTTGACAGTTACTACGCTTTTGTTTATCGCCTTCTATTAAAACACAACTAAAATATAGCAAGTAATCAAAAGCATAGCATCTCATAGCAAAGCTTATCGCTTAATCGCGTCCTATGTGCACATACACTAATATCTACTGATTCAAGTCTTTTATTGTTCTAAGTTCAAGGTAAATTTTTTATTACCATCTAAGCTATATGCTAAAATAATTTACTTTTCACCATAAATATCTTTCATAACCAACTAAAATATACTATTTTAACCCTTTTACCACCTCCTTTAACTCTTACGTCTACCCAATAATTTAAAAGAAATAAATTAATAAATTAGTTCCCATTTATTATTTTAACGCCTTCACCTTTTTGGTTAATACAAACTGTAACTCTCCGCCTAACACACCATTTCCCTAACAACACATACAGTGGTACCACTTACCAGTAAAACGTCCAATTTGCTCCTCCCATCAAAACTTGGTGACAAACACTTGCCTGTTAAATTCGCGGGAATTAAAAGAAACCCGATTCCAACCTCGAGGTGGAAGTAGAATGGTAGAACCAATGAAATAATGAAGAATGCATGAAGGCGGTCCATGGTACCGTGCAGGAGATTTTCTTTTGGTCCCACTGATTCTCGCAGTAGTTCCACGAAGGTACTGTTCATGTTAGTTACATATACGCGAAGAAATTTGTACTACATAATATAGTGCGCGTCATATGATTGGATTATTATTATTATTATAGTGATTAGTGTGGAACCTACGTTTTTTACATACTTATATATGTAGTGACTGTGTCTTGGTGGTAATAACAACAAATTATTTTCTTAAGGTATGTACAGCTTAAAAATTTATATATCGATTCCTTATATGATGTATATATAGTGTGGGAATAAAAGTTGAGCTGACAAACGGTGCTATTACTTAAATAAATAGGTATAATAATACGTCAAAATCCTACCCTAAAATTAATTAATTCCCCATACAGTCCCCTTAATAACGAAACGTGTACGTGTAGTATTTCGTCTGATGCCTGAAATACTATGTTATTAAAATGATATTAGATTGTATATGTTGACAACCGGATCGATACGCAAATTTGTTCTTTGGCGGCCTTTTATTTAAGTTTTTTATTAGATTAGGACTAGGAAAAAGGATTTTTCTCTTTATTAAGATACGAACATTTTCTAGTATTGTTTAAAGTGGCTTTTGTCTTGTAACAATTACTATAAAAAATATCAAACATATGCCACAAATAAATCTATATTTTTCCCATATAAGTGTAGAGGATTTATACGTTGCTCAATGTTATCGACCCTATTTGTGAAATTGACATACAAAAACTATAGGATACTAAAATAATACAATAAGTAAGACAAACTGGGCTATTTTATTTATACTAAAGTGGCGTTTGATAGCTGTATTACAAACTTTTTATTTATTTTGAAACGTGAGTCATTGAGCCATTAAAAATAAATTAGAGATCAGATGTTCAAAGAAAGATTTGAATTTCTCCGGCTTTAATTGGGTCAATTAAATAGAAAAATTAAATTTACAAAAAATTTTCTAAAATATACAGAAATTATGGGATAACAGAACAACTTACTTCAACCGATTTTAAAAATTAATCAACATAAATGCACATATTTCCAACCATAGTGACTCTTAAAAATACAAGAAATTAATCCTAAGCCTTAATCTAATGATCAATCACTTTTATTAAACTTGATGCTCATTATTATTTGGGCAAAAATATTCTATGACTTAAGTAAGGCATTTTATTGTGTATCTAATAATAATAATAATATACGTTTTTTAAGTCAAAATACAAATTACTTAAATTAAGATAGAACTGAATACACATTACAACCTAAGAACTAATAAACCGTTTATTAATAACTGAAGCTGTACAATTTTGTAGCCTGTTAATGATAAGTGCGGTAATAACATATTTTGTCACAGTTTGGTAATTTTTAGTCACTTTTTTATCATTATACAGGGTGCCTCCGATTAAGTCGGCACTATTGGTATCTTTGTTAATATTTAAGATACAGGGTCGGTTAAATTAGCAAACTAGTAGGATTTTTTCTGTTGATTAAAATGGTGAAAACAGAAAAAAAATTAAACATCTCGTTTTCGAGAAAATGTAAAAATGTACTTTTGTTAAATGGAATCCTTTATATATTTTTTCATAAATCAAAAGATAATAATTTTCTTAATAAAAAAGTTCATTTACACTAATAGCCTAAACCTAAAAATAACAATGTTATAGCGATATTAATAGTTTTGTATGTGTTTTGTCTTGTAACTTTTAAGATTGATCTTCTATCTATTGATTCAATTATTTGCCTAATATGTGTTTGAAGTTCATCAACGGTTCTGTATTTTTTTTTATACACTTCATTTTTTATGTAACCCCAAAAATAAAAATCTAGAGGGGTTAGGTCTGGTGACCTAGGTGATCAACGAATCGGGCCACGTGTCGCAATCCATTTATCGTCAAACAGTCTATTAAGTAATATTCTTACATCATTTAGTTGATGGGGAGGTACTCCATCCTGTTGAAAATAGATTTGTTGCCGTCTCTCCAAGTTAACATTATCCAAATAATCTTCCAGCGCTCCAGATAATATGAGATCAACATATCTCCTTCCAGACAAAGTGCCATCATAAAACACAGGTCCTATTACTTGGCTCCCTATTAAGCCGCATCAAACGTTTATACTAAATTGATTTTGAGGATTTCTGGGATCAGTAAGGAAAAGATTTTCTTGAGACCAATAGTGTACATTTTTACGGTTAAACATACCTTTGTTTGAAAAATTAGCTTCATCACTCCAAATTATACGGTTTAAAATATTATCATTAGCTTCATATGCATTACGCAACCAGTTGCAAAAAGCAAGTCTTCTTTCGTTATCGCCAGGCAACAATGTTTGTACTGGTCGATACTTATATGGCACAAAGTTGTGTTTCTTTAAGACCCGCCAAATTGTTACTAAACTCACACCGTAAGCTCTTGCTAAATCTCTAGTTCAGTTTTCCATATGAGCTTCAAAATATACCAAAATAGAAATTTCAACATCTTCGCTTACTATAAATTGGTTCCTTCTTCTAGTTATTTTAAACACGTTTTCGTTACTTCTAAATTTCCTATAGAGAATTAAAAAGTATCTACGGTTTGGCAAGTTACGAGTTTGGAATCTCTGGCGGTACTCTTCTAGCGCTCTGTCACTATTTTTTCGACATACAAGGTAACATTCTAACATATCACATTTTTCAATATGCGTAAAAGGCATTTTACTAAAATCTCTACGGCTACTGTCATTTTGTTATTCAAACAATGATTTATTTGTTTTGCTCTCAAAAAGTTTAAGGCCAACTTGCCTAAATTTGACAAAATTATTAATATCGCTATAACTTTGTTATTGTTAGGTTTAGGCTATTAGTGTAAATAAACTTTTTTATTAAGAAAATTATTATCTTTTGATTAATGTAAAAATATACAGGGGATTCCCTTTAACAAAAGTACATTTTTCACATTTTCTCGAAAACGCGATGTTCAATTTTTTTCTGTTTTCACCATTTTAATCAACAGAAAAAATCCTACTAGTTTGCTAATTTAACCGACCCTGTATCTTAAAAATTAACAAAGAGACCAATAGTGCCGACTTAATCGGAGGCACCCTGTATACCATGTCCAGTTTGGTCATTTATGTCTTAGTTTGGAAAATGTCATATATATTTTCCAAGGTAAATCAATTTAAGTTGTTAATTAATTTATGGAAAATAATGCGGTCTGTTTGCTGGATCCAGAATTTAACTGCAGATTCAAAAAAAATTATTTTATATTTTCTAGTAGAAACACCAGGAAGCAAATTAGAAGTCTTTGGTCGCTATATAATAAAAATATCGTTGACCAATACTTTTTTTATTTGTGGGACCTGCAGTCTATTTTGTCGTTTTGGGAATATAATATTATATAAATAATCGCCCTTGCACATATAATTTTCGTATGTCTAAAATTTTTACTTTTTTAAACAATATTTCTGTTGCTATACATTTAATTTTTTCAAAAATTATTTTAATAATGCATTTTTGAATGACATTTACTTCTTCAAGATGTCAATCTCTTACACTCCTTCCCCCCCAAGCACAGATACCTCAAATCAGTTGTTATTGTACCAGGGCATTGTAAATCGCTTAAAAGTGTTTGGGTGTTCAAGTGCATTCAAATAAAACTTTAAATATTTAAACTTTGAGATTAATATTCGTAACTTTTTAGTCACATGTAATTAATAATTCTTAAATATTTTAATATAGCAGTGTTTTAAGCTATTTGTAATAGTCCTATTTTAGGATGATTCTGATTGCAGAATGTAAGCCAGTTAAACATAACCAGTTAGACATATTCAACGACTCTTTTTCTGCAAGGATTTTTAGTTAGTATGCGCTTTATAGAAAATTACATTATTATCTCAACAAATAATATTTTTTTTGACGTTGTTAAGTTATAATAGGGTATTTACATATGTAATAAATAAGAGCGGACAAATTGTAAAACTCCATTTACTTTTACAATTTGGCGTCTATTTGATAAGTAACTTTTTAATAGTTTTTAGGTAGTTCCTTCAATTTCGTAATTGCTAAGTTTCTTATTAAATTTTCATGATCTACAGTATCAAAAGCTATTGACAAATCTACAAAAATAAATAACATAAGCGGGAGTATATTTATCAAGAGAAATTTGATATTAGTGACACCGGTTTGAAATTATTGAGATTATCTTTGATTGAGAACCACTTTTATGAAGTAAAATAACAACTCCGATCCATAACACTTTTGTAAACTCACCAGTATTGAAACTTAAATTAATGATATAGCTAAAGGATATAGAAATTTCATTAGCCACAACTGTTTTAACCTTCAAGCCATCCAATCCAGGTGCTTTCTTTTGCTTGATAATTTTTTCCACGTCATTATCATCCGTTTCTGATAATATTTTTGTTATGCCTGTCTATTTAAGGGGCTAATCTTTTTTCCATATCAATAAAAAAATTATTAAAATATTCTTATACCCGTTTACTAATTTTCACGTTTAGTTTACTTACTTCTTTTCTTTATATCCCAAGCAATACACGACAGTTAAATAAACGTTTATTTTGGTTTACACCAGACGTACATTTTTGGTTGATTATTAACTATAAATATCGAATAAAATAACCGCGTGATATACGTTAAGGAATTTATTATTGTAATAATTGAACTCACGGTTAACAAGAAGGTTTATCACATGTTAATAATGTAAAGGGTGTTTTTTTTTAGAGGCGGAGAACTTTAAATTAAACACAAAATATTTTATTGATATGAACGAATTTGCTTTTATATTAAAGAATTTTTTTTTGGCATTAATATTTAAAAATGATTTCGGGCATGTGACCCCTACGGCTGGCGCGTACGTGGCGTAATCTAGAGGTCGAATTTTCACACACTTTTTCCAGTACTGCAGGCCGTATTTCGGCAACCACGCGTCGTATGTTGGCTTCCAAGTGCTCAAGCGTTTCGGGTTTATCAGCGTAGACATGCGACTTAACATAGACCCAAAGAAAATAATCTAATGGCGTCAAGTCGCACGAACGAGCTGGCCAGTTTACAGGTCCATTCCTTGAAATTATTCGTTGCTCGAATGTCTCTTGCAATAAATTAATTGTTTGGCGCGCTGTATGGCACGTGGTACCGTCCGGCTGAAACCACATTTGTGCAACGCCTGCCAATTGAGGCACAAAAAAGTTGGTTATCACCGTTTACTGTAACGTTCTGACCATCAGCAGCATTTCTGAAGACATAAGGACCAATGATTCCACCAGCCCATCAAGCGCACCAAACGGTTAGTTTTTCTGGATGAAACGGTTTTTCGCCAATAGCTCGTGGATTCTCATCCCCCCAAATTCGGCAATTCTGCTTGTTTACATAGCCATTTAACCAAAAGTGTGCTTTATCACTGAACAAAACTTTCATATGAAATCGTGGATCAACAGCAATCTTTCCTTCCGCCCATTCAGCTAATGTACGGCGCAAAAGATGATCCTGGGGTTTCAACTCCTGGACAAGTTGAATTTTATATGCTCGCAATCCGAGATCTTTGCGCAAAATTTTCCATAAAGTGGATGGACATAAGGTCACTTGTTGAAATGACACATTTGGATCATTATCAACACTATGCTGCACAGCAGCTATCGCTTGTTGCGTGCGCACTGTACGGCGTCTTACGGAATGCGTATTGTCGACTAGAGTAAAAGTATTGCGAAAACGATCAACAGTTTCTCGAATTATTCTCTCTGAAGGACGATTATGAGCACTATAAAACTCACGTAATGCCCGATGTGTTTCTCGAATAGAACCATGTCTTTCAAAATAAATTTGAACAATTTGGAAATGTTGCTCCGGCGTGAGTTTACAAAATGAGCTTAATAAACAAATATATCTATTATCAACAAAACATTGAATATTTATTTATAAAAAACCAGTATAGAACCTTTGACCTAAACCTTATCAACGGGTTTTTTTGCATTTTACTCGAAAACTTTGAGGTTACGTGAGACAAGTGTAAATACAAAAGTTACCAATTTTTTTACTGTCAATAAGCAAGAAAATTGTTTTTTTATTAAAAGAACCCTTACCCCCCCACCCACCCCACACAGCTTATCAGTAACAATTTTTATGCAAAATCAGTGTTTTTCAGAACCTTTACACAAAATAAATACTAACAAATTAATATTTATTTATAAAAATTTATTTTTATTTCAGACAGTTAAAAAAATTTTTTTTAAAATTACTTCAACTGCCTACAATACGTCTTTGAATGCATCAGAAACTATTGCACTTGACAATTTCTTATACACTTCCAGAAAATTGAAGTACAATTATATATATGTATATATAATGAATGGGTTTAAATAGGATGGTGTGTATTCAATTTTTTCTGTAATAAATTGGTGGAGGTGCCGGGAGGTGCAACGTTCAGTCCTCCCTTCAACCCAATTAAATGATTATAAGAACATTACCATTTTTAATATAATTTTTCGACGTATAAGAAAAAATTAATTTTAACCAGTGGCGTACATGAGAGGTCTATCATAAATATTTTTTTACTAAAAAAAATTACACCTATACTGTCTTTTTCTAAAATAAAATTTATTTCTTATATCCTTATTTAGTTTTGAGCAAATTTCTATTCCCTGTATATAATATTCCATTATTACACTATAAAATATATATACGCGTCTGAAAAGTACATCGTATCCTACACAGTGAGTTTCTTGTTTTTTTTTTTAACTAAGGGACTCAAGAGATCTCTTGTTAATGATTTAAAGTTGAAGCGCAGGTGTAATAGTTTTTAAGTCCAAACCTTAAAATTCCTTTAATATAAATTTAAATTAACTATTGACTCATTACCAATACATAGAATTTACCACGGTGTGTTTAACAAGGCGATGAGAAAAAAAACCAAAACGAAGCGGACCCGACCGAAAAACGGAAGTAAAACGTAACAACGATTGATGCACCGATAACCGATATAATAAATCATCATAAATCTGCACTTAAAAGAGAATTTGCACCGAAACCATAAATTAACTCGCCGACACACATTGTTTATATTAAGTGCAGGTAATTGGGAGTTATTAAATACTGGGTAATTTCGAAACGCATGCTCCGAGTATCGGGGTATTAAATCAGGGTGTTTACCTTAGTACAAGTGCTAATTAGAGCATTAGCCGATGCAATTATCCGGCGGATCATTGATATTATGTTTTCTTGATGGTGTGCTAGGAATAATGAATGTTTTTTGCCCATGTTACTTACCATCAGATAGATGGTGTGAATTTGATTACTTTTTAAAATGCAGTAATTTTTAAAAAGGCTATCAGAGTAGGTGTTGACTATATTCCATGCTTGATCATGTACATGATTTACGTAAACATCCACAACTTTAATTCAATTCAGTCAAATTGAAGTGGTATATATGGAATTCCAAAAGGCTTTTGATCAAGGCGATCCTAATTAGTCTATATAGATTCAGAGGAACTCGTGAGGGACTAGTTGCTGATATGGAGGAAAATGAGCTTTAGCAGCAGCATAACTTTGGTCAGGCACATTTAACTGATTAAAACCTTTTTGCATTTTTGTCACACACTTCCCTCAAAGAATTCTCTCTGCACTTAAACTTTTGTACAATGGCTAATCATCCAGACTTATTCTCGTATTTACACTAAAATGTTTAAAGTGAGTTTAAACAGATAGGGTAATGGAAAGGGCAATAGGTAATAGTTGCTGACGTGGAAGAAAATTCCAAAGCTCTTTTCTTTCTAAAGAATCAAAATTAGAAAGCCAATATTAGAAATATGGTTCCTAAGAAGAAAAAGGTACTCTTCAACGTTAAATTTGTGGCTGAGTAATTAGGACTAACTAAATGAGTAAAAATTATTCACTAATCGTTGAAAGTACGGCAGGTGAGTTTTGTTCACGAAAAACACCAAGTAAACTGATTGTGATAACTTAAATCTTATTGCAATATTGTGAATGCTTCAATAAAAAATGAGTGCATCAAGATCCTCCTCTATAATATTTAAAATCTCTGCTTTGAAATTTGAAGCATCACGAATGAGGTAACTTACGCAGGGCACTTATTTCCTAAAAAATATGAGAAGCTGAATTAACAGAGCCTTAATAAAATCCGTCATTTGCAAATAACTTTCTTGAAAAACTTCTTCTAAATCTCAGCCTCTTCTTTATTCTCATTTATGTGACTATTAGGATGGCATCAATATGTCATAATGTCAACTTCCTGTAGTTGCTGGTACTAAGATAAAGATGCCTATACATTCAAAAAAATCCCATCTGGCTGAATTTTTTACCAGCGCTTCTTTTTTACATTACAAATCATCCCTCAAAAGTCCCCATGAATCCAAGTAGAGCTTTTTTTATGGGGGGGGAGGGGGTCAAAGGTCACAAAAAACACTTTTTTACAAATAACATCGAAACTATCAATCCTACGATAAAATGAGCTATTACCTTTTTTGTCCAGTATGAAATTCTCCACAAAGAAGGTCTTATGCATTTTTTTTGTAGAGACCTTCGATTTGCAGAAAATTGCGGTCAAAGTGTCGTAACTGTCAAAAATCATAAAATTCGAGTCAAAATGTGGCACAATGTGCGGTTTTTAAGGACATTGAGAAAAGAGTGATTTTATAAGATGACGATGAACTACTCGTTCGATTAGAATTTTTATCTATGTTTCTTCTTATTATTCAGGATGTTTTTTTGCTCTCTATTAATTTCATTTTCTACACTACCACTTTACCTTGGAGATCACACTACCTTGGAGATCAGTGTATTGATATGTTTTGTGGCGCCAATTTCGTACCTTAAAAAGTTATAATACAAGAAAAATATGTGTTCGATAATATCGAAAGCCTTACTAAAATCATGATCCAAGACAAATGTATGGTTTCTTAGCACTAACTCCATTCGATTGTACGTTATCTGACAATCCTAAAGACTTTTCGTTAAGCCACATTAAGTCATAAGGAGAGTTCTCTTTTTGACTTCCATAACCTTTTTACATCGAGTTAAATTTCGTACATACAATAAGCCTAAAAAGTCTTGTTATTAAGGTCGATTCATTCGCTTTTTTAGGTCGTATATGTAACAATGTGCCGTTTTTTCATATGGTTCGATAGCAGTTTGTTACATCATGAGAGGTGACACCTGATAAGTAAGGTTAGTTGAAGTTAGAGCTAATTGATTAAACTCCAGTCATAATTTCTCCTTTAAAACCACGTTTTTTAGAAAGTCTGGTTCGTTGTAAAACGATTCAGAAAGCACTGTATATAATTGAATAATAAGATATAAGATAGGAATATAGGATATTAATTTATATAGAAATGCTTTACTCTAATGAAGTACGGTAAAAAAAAACGCATCAAGAGTTTATAAACGGTAATATTGTTTATAATTTGCAGCATACTCTGCATATATTAATAATAAATATTTATCATGTAAATATTCTTTGACGACGCCACTGGTAAAGATTCCTTGTGTCAGTGGAATCATCAATGCGATCGAGCGGCGTTGCGATGTTGGTCCCTTTTTCTCTAATATATTGACTTTTTATAAAGTTATTATTTTGTTAAAGAGGAACAGTAATATTGATTTGTGCTTGTCAAAATACGTGACTAATTTTTATGATTATATAAAGTGTTTTTGTGCCATTTCTACACAAGAATTTGGCATCATTGTATTAGAGATGTTGCAACTAAACAAACTGCCCCTAGTTTCCACCTTATATAGTCCATGGCAATGCTAATTCCTGCTTTTCAATGTTCTAAGTTTCTAAATGTTTTGCTAGTATAATTTTTTTGTTATATCCAAAATGAATTTATAATTTAAGCGTATTTTTGATTGTGGTGACTTAATATGGCATAAACAATAAAAGCAACTTCCTGATATTGTATTTTCTGCAAAAATAAGTGTAAACTGCACCAAAATAGTGTGATTATCAGCCATACTATAAAGTACTTCAATAAGGCACTTAATTGTCAAGTGTCATAGCAAACCAAAATTAAGAAGACCTAGAATAAACATACTCAAATTATCTGCGATGATTTGGAAAGTTGTATAAGGGAACAAGACCAATTTATTGACAAAAAAGATAAGTTCAAAATCACATTTTTAAAGAAAATTAGAGATTGATGCACAATTTTCGTTACGCGTTGTTTAACCCCTCTTCCAGAGATTTATGATTGTTTGAAAGGTATTTATTGCATGAAAAAGGTGTCCGGCCTAAAAAGACATCGCAGTACCCTTTTATATATACGTAATATAATTGTCAAGAGGCGACTCTTGCCCAAACCAACTGTTTAGACTTTACTGATTCTTTTACTTCTAATTTAGAATCATTTCATTATCATAAGACTCTCTGTAAAGAACAAATTAGTACGCCAATGCATATATAATATCTCCACTGTGATTTTTATAACCGCGTCACTAGGTCTGTCTGTCATTCTTGTCGGAAGTCACTGCAGTTACTATTTAAGTCGTATGTGCACGTTAGTGTTGCCAATCGTACTATTATAAAAGTATTATATTATTAATAAACATTATGTACTAAACTATTTTTGTATATGCGTAAAAATCTTGTAAAATGTACATCAAAGGTTTTTTTCGTGTTGTAAGAGTCTTTTATTGCAATAAACACTTTTTTTTATTTATATGATATATGGTACAACCATTTGATTTTATGACACCGAAACTTGTTTTATTTTTAACGTCCTTGGGTAAAGGTTAAATAACAGTATCTTATTATGTCCAATGAAAAATTTACTATTTTTGTACCACCTGTACTACTATTTTGTGGGAACTGGCACTATTATGCCCAAAATATAAGTTGGCACACTGGTGCACGTTGCAACCTTCCTCTTTGTAGATTCGGTTAGAATAAACAGGTAGTTGTAATGCTTTAGGTAAGTATATTAAATAACTTTTCTAAGATTTTTGAAAAATGTCTGAGTATGTATATACACAAAAATCCGATAAATTTACATATTGTGTATGACATTGCCATCTCATATAAGAAAAATAAGGATTATCAAAAATATTTTTTATTATTAGGTACCTACAAGATCTATACAGGGTGTTTCAGAACTATGGGATCAAACTTCTGGGGGTTGTTCAGTGCAACAGAGGAATCCATTTGAGTATAGGAACCCATGTCCGGAAATGTGTCAATACGCCACTACTTTTATAAAAAACATTAATTACCTAAATAGGATCTGCTGCATTTATTTTTACCTTTTTTATATGATACTATAACAAGAATTGTTTAAAATCAACGGTTATCAATGTCATGTTTAAAAATTTTATAGCTTACAATTTTTAAACATTTATTGCTAATGGAAAACTTTACCAATCAAGAATTAGCGGATATGCATTTGGCATACGAAGAAACAAACTGCAATGCACGAGCAGCATCGCGGTTGTATCACGAACGTTATCCCGACAGCATCCTGGATACAAAAAGTTTATTGCGGTTCATCGGCGGCTCGCTGAGACAGGCATGTTTAACCCTAACTACTGACATGGAGTCTAGCAGCACAGATGTAAATAGCTCCGCACTGTGCTAGCAGACTCCGCGACATAGATTTCTTACTGTTACTCCCAGCACAAATTTTTCTAGCGTCTGCCGCGCCAAGTACCTTCCGCATTTTTAGTTGCCTGCAGCGTGTTAAAGTGGCTGTATCTTGGAATTTTTTTTGCTCAACTTAACGCACCTGGGAGTCTGGTAAACTCCTTGTCAGTGTTTACGTTAGTAATATTTTTATTATTATTCTATTATCATGGCTAGTTCAAAGCCTGGCACATCTAAACAAGTCAGTGTTCTTGACTCAAACTTTGAAGAAATCGCTAGAAAGTGGTATGAAAATCTAGACAGTGATAATAGTGACATTGAACCCGAAAAAAATTAGTACATTGAGAGCGAGCATGAATCAGCAAGCGAACAAGAGCTTAGTGATGATGACTCTAATTATGAACACCATAATGAAACTCAAAAGATTGATGTTTCTAGCAGTGATAGTGATAGTAAAAATATTAGTGATAAAAAACTAGACAGTGACCATGTATGTAACAGAAATGGAGAAAAAAGAAAAAATAGTTCTATGGGAAAAATAGATTTAAATGGAGTACAAATGAACCCACAGAAAATGTACGTACTTTAGCGCATAATATTGTACGTTTACCAGCGGTACGTGTTGTTGTAGGTGATAACACTAATCCAAATGCATTTTTCAGTCAATTGTTTCCTGCCCAGATGTTTGAACTGATTTTAAAGTGGACAAACAAAAAATTAGCTTCCATGCAAACAAAATATAAACAGCAAAATAAACCAGAGCTTGTAGACATTGGCATAAGGGAATTAGAGGCGCTTTTGGGTTTGTTGTTATATACTGCGATTTTCAAATCCAACGATGAAGACGTTAGAAGTATTTTTGCGACTGATGGTACAGGCAGGGATGTCTTTCGAGCAGTAATGTCTAAAGAGCGTTTTCTCATACTATTAACAGCTTTACGATTCGACGATTCAGATGACAGGGAAGAACGAAAGAAGGAAAATCCAGTAGCTGCTATAAGTGAATTATTTGACTTATTCATTGAAAATGCCAGAAACTCCTATACGATAGGTGCGAATGCTTGCATAGATAAAATGTTGGTGGGATTTCGAGGCAGATGTAGATTCAAGATGTACATTCCCTCAAAACCAGAAAAGTATGGCATAAAAATAATGGCACTAACAGATGCAAGAACCCAATATTTATACAACGCCTATGCAGGCAAAGATAGTGACGGTCGTGGATTGACGAATGAAGAGAAAAAACTTTGTAAACCAACTCAGTTAGTCATAAGGCTCGCCAAATGTTTGTACAATTCCAATAGGAATATAACTGCTAACAACTGGTTTTCGTCTGTAGAACTTGCCGAACACCTATTTGCAAATAAATTGACATTTGTGGGGATCCTTAGAAAAAATAAAAAGGAGATTCCTCCTGAACTTTTTCCTAGAAAAGATCGCAAGCAAGGTGATACGCTTTACGAATTTACAAAAAATATGACTATCGTTTAACATACTCCTAAAAAATATAAAGCAGTTATAATTTTATCAACTATGCACCATTGTGAAGCAACTGATGAAGCAACAGGAAAGACTGAAATAAATGCCTTTTATAACTGTACGAAAGGAGGAGTTGATGCCATGGATGAGAAATGTGCTAAATATATGATGGCCATTGGCAATTTTTTTATAAAATTGTCGATATATGCAGTGTAAACTCTTTTATAATGTATGCTTCCTTTCCTAATAATGATATGTCCCGTTTCACTTTCATTAAAACCTTAGCATCTCAGTTGATTCAGAATCATATGAGAAATCGATTAGAAAATTCATATGTTAACAGAGATATAAAAGGTCTAATTCGTCGAATTTTGAGTATGCCGGAGCCTCCAGTTCAGGAAGAACGTCTACAAACCAGGAAATACTGCTATGTTTGTCCTTCCCGATTGAGAAGAAAGACTGCATACACCTGTATAACATGCAAAAAGCCCATATGCCTTCAGTGTTCACGTAAATGTTGCATAAACTGTTGTCATGGTCCAGAAGACGTCTAAAACATTAGCGTTACTGTTTCATTTTGCAGATTTTTTTGTCCTTCAACTTAGCTTTACTTTAGTTTCATGTTATCAATGTTTTCGATAAAGTTCTATGAATAAGGACCCTTAAGTTGTATTATGTTTTGGAAATTGAAAATGTTATGTATTAATAAATATTATGTTATGTAATAATGTATAAATATGACATTCAGGCTTTTGTTATAGTTTTTATTTATATATATATTGACAGGAGTCTACGAGACTCCCTGTCAGTATTACTGTTCGAAAAACAAGTGTCCGTACTTAAGGGTTAAGACCAAGATGCATGATACTGGTGTTGTTCGAACCATAAGACGGTCGAATTTGAAGAAGAGGTGCTTCAGCGAGTTGCCGATGAACCTTCAAATAGCACACGTGACGCTTCTGTCTGGCGGGTACTACTCGAGCAACAACTCCATCCTTACCACTTCCAGAAAGTTTAAGATATGACTGCAGCCGATTATCATCCTAGAGTTCAATTTTGCCGATGGCTTGTGGATCACATCATTGCACAACCAAATTTTTTACGATATGTTTTGTGGACCGATGAAGACTCTTTCACTATTTAATTGGACCATACCTTCTACCGGAACAGTTAAGAGGACCTATTTATCTGCGTTCCTTGAAGGAAGATCTTCCAGAACTCCTTGAAAATGTTCCACTAAACGTTATACAGCAAATGTGGTTTCAGCATGATGGAGCGCCGGCTCACTTTGCTGTACAAGTACGCGAGTATTTGGTTCAGCGGTTTGGGCACCGTTGAATTGCCAGAGGTGGAACAGTTTCTTGGCCTCCTAGGTCACCCGATTTAACGTCGCTCGATTTTTTCTTGTGGGGACATGTAAAGTCTTTAGTCTACGAAACTCCAGTAGAATCAGAGCTAGACTTAATTGGACGAATAACAGCAGCATTTGAAATCATTCAAAAAGAGGATCAAATTTTTAGTGTAGTCCGCCGAAATCACGTGCGGCGTTTAAATCGGTGTATTGAGGTTGACCAAATTTTTTAAAAGTGTACGATAAATCAATTAAAAGAAGTTGGTCAATCTATACTGAAAAATATAAGTATTACTTTATATAAGGATCCTCAAATTATTAAGAATAGAGAAGAAAAATCAAGATTGATAGAGAAGTATCACGATAATCCACTCTTTGGAGGACACAATGGTCAGAAAAAATTGCTTAAAAAGCTAAGAACTGAGTACCGAGGAAAGGAATGTCACGAGATGTTCCCTTGTATGTAAAGAGCTGTCTAAAATGCCAACTAAACAAAAAGAGATCTACACATATAGAACCTATGGTTTGTACTCCCACACCTCAGAAAGCTTTCGATATTACGTGTATTGATACTATTGGACCTTTTATTAAAACTGCGAACAATAACGTTTATGTAGTCACCATACAGTGTGAACTTACCAAATATATTATCGTAGTACCAATACCAAATAAAGAAGCGACCACAGTTGCAAGAATGTATATTAATATATGGCCCAATGAAGGAAATAAGAACTGATTTGGGAACGGAATATAAGAATGAGGTGTTAGATCAGTTAACAAAACTTTTGAAAATCAATCATAAGTTTTGAACCGCATATCACAGCCAAACTATCGGGGGATGCGAAAGAAACCACAGAGTCCTAAATGAATATGGAAGAATGTATATAAATGATGCACAGACGGATTGGGATGATAGGATAAGATATTACAGTTTTTGCTACAATACAACACCCAGTATATGTCATAATTATACACCGTTTCAGCTAGTCTTTGCACGCAAGGCGGTTACCGATGAGGCTCTTTTGAGTACCAGAATTGATCCAGTTTACAATATGGATGCGTACTATCAAGAAGTAAGATACAGGCTACAATGTGCGAGTAAGCGCGTTAATGAATTTATTTCAAGATCCAAAGAAATGCGTAAAATTCAATATGATAAAAATAAAACACAAAGTTTGCATTTAAAACCCGGAGACCTAGTTATGCTGACTAATGAAAATAGAACAAAATTTGATCCTTGGTACAAGGGTCCCTTTTCAGTGATAAGGTCAGATGGGGTAAATTGCATTGTAAAAAACGAAAATGGTAAAGAAATTAGTGTACACAAAAATCGGTTGCAACCATTTATTCAATAAAATTTTGTTATTTTTGTATAATTTTTTAAGTAAATGTATTTATAGGTACTAAAATAAGTAAAAACGCTTGTGTAGTGCATATTTTTAATATGGTGTAACTAACTCGATCCAACAGTGACTATAGTGATACCGGTATATGCACAAGTAAACATAATAATATAATTATAAAGTGTAAAAGACCTTTTAATTCTTATCCTAGGTTAGTGGCAAAGATTAATTAATCAGCAAAAAGATAACAAAATTGCATTCGTAAAAAAAAAAAAAAAAAAAAATTAATAACCATACAAGTAAGCAAACAAAAATAATTGAACAAACATTTTCTATCCATATTTTAAAATATAAATTTAAATAGTAATTTGTTTAACAAATTATACAATAACTTCGGTCAGCCGCTTTTGGTAAAGAATGTCCTCCATTTATGGCCAAAAATGAAGTCCATTCTTTCAAAAAAGGGAAGATGTAGTGCAAGTTAGTTATCTAAATCTGAATCACTCACATTATTAATACTGCATTGTAAGCAATATTCTTTTGTAACACCAATTGGGGGTATCTAGGCTGCCTAGTGATAGACAGTCGAGGTACAATATACGTATGCAAAACATGAGGCTGTTTCTTTTGACACCTTTTGAACCTTACGTGATTGGACCATTACACGGACATGGGTTCCTATATTCAAATGGATTCTACTGTTGCACTGAACAACCCCTAGAAGTTTGATCCCATAGTTCTGAAACACCCTGTAGATTATATACAAATTATATTTGATAATATTTTGTTTCTGTTTTTTTTTTAGAAAAAAACAGAGGCCGTTATTTAGTTTCTTAAGACTTCATATAATTGTTATGTTATGTTTAAGTGCACACACAGGTATTTGTTTACCTAAGTGCGCTTTCCTTTTCTTTTCCCATGCTTAATTCCTAAACACTTAGGATTACTTAAAACTGTAAAAATTTGATTTAACATACTTAATTTGATTTGAATTTAAAAAGAACATATTCAATTTAGCAACTTTTCCTTTTTAATATTAAAAACACACCTGAATACTACCAGTTATCCGAGTTTCTCTTTTCCATTCAGAAGTATTTTCTAGTACGAAAACACACGCGTAACAGTTTAGACAGTAGTATATAAGCGAATGGGGACACGACGAAATGTGTGAAACGTCAGTAAAACTTACTGTGTATCAACAGGTAGAGCGATAGAGGCGAAAATGTGAGAGAGCTGCTCTTTTGTGGCACCGAATCATCACATTAAGTGGTTTATCTTTAAGTCAAACGTTAACCCTTTAAAATCTAGTAAAAGGGCTTGGATTAAATTGTTAAGTTGTTCTGGATTGCTTAAAACGCTAGTGTGTGTAAGTTTGAGAAGTAACTACGCGGAAGTGGTTCTTTTAAGTGAAAACGGAACGAAAGAATAAAATAAATTAGTTTGCAGCGAGTTTATGAGGTTTATTGGTGGAAATCTATTTTTAACTAAGAAAAGAGAGACTGTGTCCATTTAAGTTATGCATACTTGTAATACTTTTTATTGTATTTCCAACAAAAAATATAAACTAATTGATTTTTTTTTATACTTTTATAAACCAAACATTTTTTCAATTAATATTTGTTACACATTACACCGAATTAAATTTTAAATTGATTGGTTCTTAGATGTTTACCCGTTTCAAGCTGAGGTATATTATCTAATGCATTACATGAATGACGCTCAGTTTTTCTGTCACGACTTTTGTAACATTAACCTGGATTTTCGTTATATTGTGGTCAGTATGCATGTAGATATTTTTTCTCGTTCTGCTCGAGAAAATCTACTGAGACAATCGATTAATTACTGAGCATACAAAAAGAATTAATTCGCAATCCTTTGTTACTATAGTTTTTATGGCGATCTCAAATTAATTCATTAATATTAGGCTCCTATCTCTATATCTTTACTATTTAAATTCAGGCCTACTCATAATAATTACACAAAAATATGTATTCATATAATAAAAGCTTTCTGGATCAATTTGCCGTATTCTCTAATTAACATGCTCACGGGTCGTTGATTTATAACAATTATGTTACATACGTAAGATAATTGTTTAATTATCGTTAACATGGTAGATCTTGATTTTAACAGTGTTGCATTATTTTAATTACTTATAATTATGATAATAATGTGGTTGTAGTTAAGTCATATTAAACAAGTACCCATATTAAATTAGTAGGGGCATTTAGGAACGTTAATAAGTAACATAAATATTAAAATAAACATAATATATCAGACGAGCTAGTGAGAGAGGATAGTGTATATGATGTAATAGACATTTATCAAATTTATCCACACTACTACATTTCATAGCATTTTCTATATGGCTGGTAATCAAATTATATCATAGGCAGTATTCCCGTTTCTGCGCAGAGCTATCAAACGCGAATAATAGACTGCAAACTGTCCTAAAGTGTTTCAGCTAGACATCTCCCAGACATACAGCAGCTGTTATACCAAATTCCTTCGTCCCCTACTAGACACTATAGATTTCGAAACAATTCTCTGTCCTATGCAAAGTCCCTAATCGGTACTGTTAATAACACCCTCACTTTTAACATCAGCAAATACATAGCTTAGATTCTGAGTCACGGCTTTTGAGTGCGTTTGTCAAATGCTTCTTTGATATCTAGAAATCCACCAGAACAAGACTTTCTATTTCTTAGGTTTTCCTTTTCACTATAGTAATACGCATTAGCGAAATGCGATTTGGGATACCATGCATGTGTAGACACCCTTAATCGTTCGTTATTCACATAACCTTAAAATATTTTAAATATGTGGGTGATCTCGCTGTAATGCGCATTAAGGGTCCGTACGTACGAGAACTACACTATTTTTGGTAAGCAGAACTGGCGCTGTGGGATGACCCAAACGTCGAGTTAAAGCGCCTAAATCGACGCTTATCGGATACCATGAAAGGCGTTGGTAACTTAAGACAGCAGGACCGTGGAAGTCGGAATCGGCCAAGGAGTGTGTAACAACTCACCTGCCGAAGTTACTAGCCTTGAAAATGGATGGCGCTGAAGCGTCGTGCTTATACTCGACCGTCAACGGCATGTGCGATCGTTTCAATGTACGGTCATGAAGCCTTGACGAGTAGGAGGGTCGGGGCGGTGTGCGCAGAAGGGCTGGCCGCGAGGCCGTCTGGAGCCGCCATCGATGCAGATCTTGGTGGTAGTAGCAAATACTCCAGCGAGGCCTTGGAGGACTGACGTGGAGAAGGGTTTCGTGTGAACAGCCGTTGCACACGAGTCAGTCGATCCTAAGCCCTAGGCGAAAGCCGATGTTGATGTGGTGTAGGTTTATTGAACGAGACGACGACGACAACAGTCAATCAGTTTCGACTTAGATGACTGACTGACTGTTGTCGTCGTCGTCTCGTTCAATAAACCAACAATGGCAAATTTGAAAATCGAGGCGGCTTTTTCTTATTTGATTTTGTTGTGGTTGTGTTTTATAGTGTCGCAACATTTGAAGAATAAGAAGACAGAGATTACTAATCTTCTAGAGATTTGTGATATAATGGAGAAAAATGGTAAAACCTGAAAACTGATTTCCTACTCAGCATCATGATTCAGACATCTTGGTGCTGTTAGATGGATATTCTTTAAAATTGTGGAAGAGAAACTCAAAGAAAGAGAATTTCTGAAAACTTCTTTTCAAATCAGACCGAAAAGTAAATCCCTAATAAGTTACAGCCCGTGTATAAAGGCGTATTGTTGCACATACAGAATATTGGTAAAGGTAATTGGTTGGTAAGATCTAGGATCAAAATAAGCACCACATTTACTACAAGCTATTGGTTCTACCAATTGTTAGACCAAAGATGTTGAGGAGATTGTGTTGAACTGTTGGACACTAATAATAAATGTGATTCACCGCGTGACTGATGAAAGTCTCAATCCTTTTGGAGCTATAATGTCGCCGATTTCATTCATTGATCACCATCTGCAAACGGTCCTGAACTTAGTCGACGTGCTCTTATAATATCCAGAGGAAATCTTCCAACAAAATTTTTGCAGCATTTTTTCGGTCATATACCAATAAAATTGATTACATACAGATATCCCAATTAGACTCGATGATATTGAGTCGAATATACAGGAGTCTTGATGGTATTTATTAATCTTAAATGACTGTTAGAGTTCTACCACTCCTCTTTACTTGCAACGTGGATTCCGAAGTCCTTATCCATCTTCTGTCTCAGGTGCCTTAATTATAGCTCTTATTCATATAGCTAGAGACCAAAATGTTTCTTATTACCACAAATTGGAACACAAGGTGCATTGGCAAACGGATTAAGGCACTCTCAAGGGCTATTGAACCTGTTTGCATAGATTCTTCGTGCAGTGCTACCAAACGTGATTTCTAGACATTAAACTATCTGGTAGTTTTTCAGCTGTATGTTCCTTGTAAGAAGTCAGAACTCCACTTAGATCACTGCTATTCTCTTGAGATTACTAATTAGTATGTCGACTGCTAAAAACCATACAATAGCTCTCTCTGTGTATAGTCCTTCCTTTTTTTCAACATACACCTTCAGTTGTAAGTTGGGGTAATACATAGCATAAGTTTTCAGCTACGGCACTTGAGTTCTCGATTGATTATTATTATTATCAAAAGCCTCTTTGATGTCTAGAAACATATCAAGACAAACCTTTTCGTTTTCTAGAGAATCCTCCACTTTCCTCACAAGGAAGTGTAGGACCAGGTCCGTGGATTCCCAGTTTGGTAGGAATGCTGTTGTGTTTGTGACCAACAAGTCTTTTTCAGGAATCGATTAATCAGGAAACAAAAATTTTCATTGCTCACAATTGCTTCCAAGTGCATATATCCATTATTAGACCAAATCCCATTAAAGATTTTGGGTTGGGTTAGAACTAACGGACACTAATAACAAACGTCGACAAGTGGGTGTTAGTTATCTGATCATTTTTAGTTGATGAGATTATACGAAATCATTGCCGCTAGTAAGCTTCAGGTTTATAATTAGAGTGTCCAGTTCTTCAGTATCCAGGATCACTATTAAACTAAAATTTTAACGAAGCTTAAAATTTAGGAAAAGTTCTTGGAAAAACTTTAATAGGAAAAAAAGAAAAAGTGATATTGATGGAGGACATTTTGTAGTGATTAGAATCTTGGCAATATAACGAGAAAGGTTTAACTTTGTTGGTTAGTGATGAGCGTTAATATCGCTAGTGTGAAGAATATGAACTCCAAGAACTGGGCCAGAATGAAAATGACGCAGATTTTTCTTGGTGCATCCTTTGAACGAATTTCCATGGATGTAGCAGGACATTTTTCTTTGAAAATCGTAGTCTAAGTTCTTGGTTCTGGATATTTTTTAAGTAGCCAAGGCTCATCCTATTCTAAATGAAGAAGCATTCTTCCAAAACTGGATATGCCGATTTGATGTTTTCTTTAAAGAAGAAACCTTGAGTCACAAGTACTCCATCAAATTTGCCAGTTGCTGAGAATTAGTAAATAGTTATCAGGTAAAAATTTTCGTTGAAGATTCCCTTTGTATATTATTACGAGAAATTACTACGGAGCATGTCGAATATCTACAAGAGCATTTACAAATTGTTGATGAGTAGCCGTGGCATAAGGTGTGAAATTTATTTTCAACATTTTGAACATATGAGAATAAAAACTGAATTGTCTGACATTAATGTTATGACATCAATGTCATATTTGATGTACGTCAAAAATTAGCGAATCAGAACTAGTCGACCATCTTGGGTGGCAGACTATTCCGCTGCGCCATAGACCAAATTCGAATTTTTACCCTATCATTTGTTATACTATTTCTGTAGACAAATTACAGCGATTTTATGTATGTGTAGTATCTAAAATGACCGTTCTCGAACTGAAACACTTGGTACATTACAAATAAATTAATTAATCCTTACAGTCGAGTTCCAAAGCTGCCTCTACTCGTAAACGGTTTGTTCAAAGTTACCCTCCCGAATCCTATAGATTATCTTAAGAACACGGCTACTTCCGTGAGTTCGATGGCATATACCACGCCGAATTGTGGCTGCGATGTACAAATGTGCCCCCTCCGGTCGCACCACTTGCATTTGACGTTTGTATTATTAAAGGGCCCCACATGTGGTCAGCTTGTGGTCTCCGAAGCCAGGCAGCGACAATGCGAATTGTAAATAATTTTCGGGATTTATGTACTGCACGAAACGTTATTGGGTTCTGTGTTTGCTTGGAAATTTAACGAGTCGATATTCGTAAGTTTGTTTGTCGACGATTGAAGTTTTGTTGGTCAGTGATTTATTTTATATTTACTTTGGCAGTGTGAGCATGTAGAATTGACTTACAAACGAAATCGAAGAACTATGAAGAATTTTGTGTAAGTTTAAAACTCCGTTAGGGTAAGGAGCGATTTTATATTGATGTTTTCTGGTAAGTGAGTCTTTAAAAGAAACTGGATACGTTCTGGGGTGGATAGTAGACCTGATAGATGCATCCGATGCCACAGATGGACAAGGAGGCCTTAGTAGTCCAGAATTGTTTCTGGAAAAAACCTTTACACACCATTTTTAACGAGGAAAGAAATTATTCATAACTCAGCTATATAACGTTGTCCTGATAATAAGGGAGTGCAAGAGTACTAAATAACCATTGGCAGATTTTTATAGGGATGAATGGATTTTGGAAAGGATAGCACCGACATACGAAAAACGCCACGATCTATCTCATTTATCCGATCTTTGAATGACATTAAAATACTCCAAGTGCTTAAAGAGTTAATGCCCCAGGTGTGTATTAAACCACTTAATAAACAAAAATAGTCAACTGATTTACTAGACACTAATAATACAATTTTTATAAATGTACACACTGAACAAAATGACCCAAGTGTATCTATTTCCTACTATTTATTTATTTCAATTTAAAAGTCGCGCCAATATTTCCTAGACGATTCGCCAACTTTTGTATGTGCGGCCCGAGATGTCGCTAGGTGCGGGCGCCGCTCTCATTATCCTTGTCGCACCCTCACATTTAGGAGGCAAACGAGATGACAGCTGCAAAAGTACAAATGACTAGAAAAGGTGGCGCTACTGCTACTTGTAGTTGACATAGTTGGTACTAACCATATTGTTACTCTTTTGCACCAAATTTATTCATGGCATATGGATTTTAAGTCATACAGTCCCTTGCCTTGTCAAAAATTGAAGCCTTTGCCAAAATGTGAATTGTGTTTTTATAACTGTTGTTTTTACCTGCTTTATTTGCATTTCATACAGTTTTTTAGTTTTTTATAAAAAGCCAGGAATTTTTTTTCCTATTTCTAACCATGTTTTAATCAATTTGCGAAAATAAAACAAAAAGAATCCCGTCTATGTCTAACAAATAAACTAATAAACTGATTTCTTATAAAGCCCTTTGAGGAGATCAAAAGTGTTAATTTAATGAAGAAACTTGACGGAAAAAATGGTCGGGTGTGGTTTTATTGAGTTTAATTAGGTCCAATTTACTAAACAGGCTAGACGAATCTGAGGAAGATCCTGAAATTAAAAAAGAACATTAGGTAAAGAGAAGGTAATAGAACTAAAGGATGAGCCAGATTCAGAAAATAATGACCAAAAATACTTTAAAGTGTAATATTCTAGATTGTCATCCTGCTATAGATCGGAATGATCTTAAGAAGAAGGAGAAGGAACAGAAAGAGCAAAAAGGAACGCCTAATGATTCTATATATTTAAATTTGGTAAAAGGAGTCTTTCTAGGTGAATTAAAATCCGCAAATGACTAAACGTCTATAGATTGAGCAATATAAAACGCAAATCCTACGCAACCTTAACACATTCAAAGGAAAGTCTAGTAATACACCATTTTCTACCAGTCTGGGATGATAGAAAATTAAAAATGCCTTTTCAAAAGCATGATGGTAAAGGGACTAAAGTAAAACGGTAGAAGAATCTAAACAGTTCACAATCCCTCAATAATAATCGATATTGCAGTTTAATATGCTACAGCATATTAAACTGCAATAATAGCATCGCACCTTAGAATTGTCAATATTTCACGATAGTCAAATATCTTTTAATTTATTTAAAATAAAGAATTGAATCTTTGACTTGACAACGATCACCCAAAAACGTCCGTATTGTAGCAATCTGCAATATCGATTATTCACAGTTATAGGTCACATTAATACAAAGGGTGACGTCGTAAAAGTGCTGGGATTAACTCCTCTTTTTAATTTTCTTACTTTAAGATTTAAACTGGATGAAAAAAATGGATACAAATATTGACAGAACGCAGTACCTGTACTCTTCAAATTCAAATCTCCCGCTTTATATTGTATTGAAACATCAGTCGGTAATGTAGCAACCGGCAATATCGACTGTTTACATTTATGCTTTATATGAATGAGAATAAGGTCGTAAATATGATGCGAATTACTCCTCTCTATATTTTTCTTACTTCATGATTTAAAATTTTAAAGTCGCCTATTTGGCGATTAAGGAAGTAATCACGATTTATATCCGCACAGACCGCACTAGTCGGATCAAATGTTGTGAATTGAGCGGTTGTTTTAAAATTGAAATTTTTGCGCCAGATGGGAAAGCAATAAGGCAATCCTGGCAACCTATCGTACACGAGCCACAAATTAAACGTTTTAGTTTAAAAACAAAAAGATGTAATAATTGCAATAAAGCTCTCCACAAAAAATACCGAAGATAACTCATAAAACTAAAATGATTAAAGTAAAAGTAGTCTTAAATTAACAAGATTAAAAAAAAACGAAGAAAATAAAACGAAAACAAAGTGATGGACAGGGGCACTACAACAGATGCTCGAAGTGCTGCCCGTTCTCCTGGATGCATTTATCGATCCGTTGGTGCCATGAAGTTCGCATTCGAGCGAAAACACCCTGCTGCTCTCGAATGAACTCTGCGGCCATTACGATTCGCGCAATTAAGTCCTCCTCCGAATCCAGTGGTGTTTGATACACCATTTGTTCTATGGTGCCCCACAGAAAGAAATCTGGTGGCGTAAGATCAGATGGGACCCCCACGTCCTATCCAACGATTGGGGAAAATTTCATCTAAATAGTCCCGGATCGGCCTTGGCCAGTGACCACCACATGTTATTAATAATCTGTAGGGGCAAATCTTCAAAATATTCTTGTAACTGGCCTTGGAGAAATATCAAAAATTTTCTGCATTCAAGCGGACGGGTAGAACGTATGGACCAAGCAAGTGGTCGCCGACAATGCCAGCCCAAAGATTAACAAAAAACTTCTTTTGATATTCTCGGACATGCATGGCATGCGGGTTCTCTTCCGACCAGAAGTGGTTGTTGTGGGCGTTGAACATACCTTCTCTAGAAAAGCCCTTTTCGTCGATGGAACAAACATACCGCAGGAAATCAGGATTTTCCCCAATGCGTTGGTTTAACCACTGGCAGTAGTGAAGGCGCCGAGGGGGATCGTCAGGAAAGAGATGTTGAACTTTCTTCAATTTAAATGGGTGTAAATTGTTGTCGTGAAAGATATTCCATATCGTTCCGTGGCTGCAACCCACTTCGGAAGACCTGACGAATGCTCTTTTGGGGATTGTCGGCAATACGTGCCATTACAGGATCTTCAAGTCCATCACGTGCTAGACGCAGTCGTCCTCGTTCCTGCTATACGCTGCGGTGTACCTGGTCACGCTGTGGAAAGCGCTAAGCCGCATTGCTGCATTGCTGCCTGTAGCTCCATAAACTAGATGCACAACAGCAAGCCGAAGGAACGTTTTTCTCATACAAACGTGCAAAAAACAGATTTTTTTTCCTGTCAGTCAGGTTAAAGATTTCCGTCAAAAATTTATCGTTGTCATTGACAAAAAAAATACATGCTATTCAGAAAAAGTAAAAAAAACTTTTCGTGTACGTTGGATTGCCTACCCACCTGCCGCGAAGGGTCCAATTTTAAAACAGCCCCATCTCCGAATGGGGGCTTTTCCGGACATGGGTTCCTATGCTCAAAATACTTGCCTATGTAGCCCCTACCTACCCTACAATTTTTGCCAAAGTTACCGTGGTCACCCTGTATAAAAAAATAGATACATACAGTGCTTTTCTTTGAAGTCCCCCCCCCCCATTTATTTTTTGAACGGGTCAAAAAAAATTTTTGAAACTTGGCATAAGTAAATTGGTCTATAGATACTATTTTTCACTGTAAACTAGGTAGTTGTAAATTCCAAGATGGCGGCTGGGCGACATCTTGAGAAAAAATTTTAAATAGAAAGGGGGGTCGTGTGGTACCTCAATTTAAAGGTCTCAATGAGTACTTTATAACCCTGAAATATTAGACCCATATCTTAACTCGTTTCAAAATGGCGGCCTAATAAAAAAGTATTTTTTTTAATTTAACGTTTTACATTTTTATGATTTTTGAATAGGTAAAAATCAGTGTACGAAAATAAATGCGTCACTATTTTATTTTGACATAAAAACGACAGTTCTAAATGTCAAAATAACACATAAGCGCCATCTTGAATAAATGCATTAAATAGAAATCTTGTGTTACCTCATTTAAAAGGTTTTATTGAGTACTTTTAATATTTATTACATGGACTCGGTGGACTCCGTTTTGACCTGTCTAAAAGTAGCAGCCAAAAAAATACACTGTTGCGATTTTATTAACGTTTTTAATAGAATACAATGAAATACTAATTTACAATTAGCAAATAAACAATTTATCAAAAGAAAAACAATATTTAATTTAAAAGATGCTGGAAATGATTTCCTTGTACCTCTTGACACATAAATAACCTATCTGAAAATTCACGTCGAACATTTTCAAATACATCTGCCTCAATATTTTGACAAATGTTAGTGATTCTTTGTCGTAGCTCAAAAATTGAGGAAGGGTGTGTTTCGTATACCTTTTGCTTTAGGTATCCCCACAAAAAAAAGTCTAGCGGCGTTAAATCTGGTGACCGAGCTGGCCATTCAATAGGACCCCGACGACCTATCCAACGACCAAAATAATTATCATTTAAATAATTTCTCACATTCCTGGCAAAATGCGGAGGAGCACCATCTTGTTGAAATGTAATTTCCATGTCAAATTCATGTACATTAGCCTCAACAATTTCTGTTATGAGAGGATCGATAGCATTTTCCAGCATATTTAAGTACAATTCACCTGTTAAATTTTCTTCTAAAAACAGCGGCCCTACGATATGATTCCCTAATATTCCTGCCCATACATTGATTTTTTGCGGATACTGAGATCGGGTTTCACGAAAAATGTCGACCAATATCGACAATTTTGTCTGTGGACATTACCATTTAAAAAAAAAGTACATTCGTCGCTAAAACAAATGTTGCGCACGTACGTAGGTTGCCTTTCTACTCTCTCTGCCATAATTTCACAGAATTGCACTCTTCGGTCAGGATCATCTTCAGTCAGTTGATGGACCATTTGGATCTTGTATGGGTGAAACTTATTTTTTTAAAAAACTCTCCATGCCGTCGAAGTTGAAACTTTACAGATATCAGCAACAGTTGGTGTAGAATGTTGGGGATTTTCTATTATTTCGCCAATTATTTGGACTTGCTTTTCTTCTGAAATAGACATATGGCCTGGGCGTTTTTTATCCTGGACAGTACCAGTAGTTGTAAATTTATTTACAAGTTCCCTTAAATATTTACGGCAAATAGGACGATCAGGAAAACGTTCGTTGAAAACCCTTTCAGTCTCATGAAAATTACGCGTTGCTCCATAAATAAAAATTGCTTCTACTTTTTCCTCCAATGGACGAGAATTAACCATTTTGAAAAAAACAATAAATTTAAACTGCCAAACACACTAAACAATATCTAACAATGACCAATACAAGAGTAATTTACCGATTAAGGAAAAATATCTTAAAATTTTTTTTCGAGTTTTTTTAATAGCTATTTGGTTTTTGGAATGTCTAAATAATGTTCAATAACCTTTAACGTGAAATGTGACATACGAGGGCGGTTCAGTAAGTCTTTAGAAACCAAAAAGTTAATCTTTAAATCCAAAATTCAAAAATTATAAATTATTTGTATATTATTATTAAAAACGTTAATAAAATCGCAACAGTGTATTTTTTTGGCTGTTACTTTTAGACAGGTCAAAACAGAGTCCACCGAGTCCATGTAATAAATATTAAAAGTACTCAATAAAACCTTTTAAATAAGGTAACACAAGATTTCTATTTAATGCATTTATTCAAGATGGCGCTTATGTGTTATTTTGACATTTAGAACTGTCGTTTTTATGTCAAAATAAAATAGTGACGCATTTATTTTCGTACACTGATTTTTACCTATTCAAAAATCATAAAAATGTAAAACGTTAAAATAAAAAAAAATACTTTTTTATTAGGCCGCCATTTTGAAACGAGTGAAGATATGGGTCTAATATTTCAGGGTTATAAAGTACTCATTGAGACCTTTAAAATGAGGTACCACACGACCCCCCTTTCTATTTAAAATTTTTTCTCAAGATGTCGCCCAGCCGCCATCTTGGAATTTACAACTACCTAGTTTACAGTGAAAAATAGTATCTATAGACCAATTTACTTATGCCAAGTTTCAAAAATTTTTTTTGACCCGTTCAAAAAATAAATGGGGGGGGGGGGGGGACTTCAAAGAAAAGCATGGTATATATATGGGTCATTGAACACAGTACCTATACTCCTTAAAAAATTTAAATCTCCCGCCTTATATTGTATTGAAATATCAGTCGGTAATGTAGCAACCTGCAGTATCGTTCATTTACATTACTAGTTCGTATGAATGCGAAGGATGGCGTTGTAAACGTGATCGGATTAACACCTCTCCTTATTTTTTTCACTTCATGATTTAAATCTTCTTAGTTAATTCAATCTTCTAAAATATACAATACTGTGACGTCAAACTACTCTACATTGACAAATAAATTATTTTAATAAATATTCTTATTTTATAATAAAAAAATTATAATGTGCTCACACATTCATCTTCTCTAGACTCGTATAAACTCCATTATATTTTAACGCTCCGTATGTAAACTTGAAGCTAAACTCGGTGACAAAATCCCCAAAAGACCGCTTAATATGTGGCAAATTCATTAAACGGAATTACATTTGCGTGCTAATTAGTTAACAAGTACGTTATGTTTTCATATCCTACGATGTGAGTGAAATACGGGAAGAGGATTTTCGCCAACGCTGAAAGCGGCGTATAACCATCATTATTACATTACCTTTGGAATAATTATTACCATTAATTAAAAGAAATTGTAATTTTTATAAGCCTTACTTAAAATATTAATTTTAATTAATTTTTGGTGTCTCAGAGAGAGCAAGTTCAAACACTTGAACATGGTGGAAACAGTTTACAACTAAATAGATTAACACGACTTTAAAAGCAGATCATAGGACTTTAAGACTGACAATTAAAAATGACGTGATTTAAGCGGTTCGCAATGAAAATTAGTTTGATCTTTATAAATAAGCTCGTTTTGTTAATTCCGAATTAGTGATTTTTTCCTGCGATGCACCCAATTTTCTAAACTGGAAACAATCGCTAGAGTCGGCCCGTTACACCGTTTAACCCGAGCAATTGTTTTACCCGTAACAACATGTAATTAATTGTAAATTTGCATGTGAACAAGTGAGAAACGTTTTACGATAAAGGCGTGGGAAATCAACTAAGTTTTTTTTCTTTAAATTAGAATCTCTGTCTAATTTTAAAGAGACCGCTTTAAGACATAACATATGTATGTTATAGGTAAATGCATAATGATCTTGTGAGTATTAGAATATTTTTTTCTTGTCAGTTATTGGGTTTCTGGATAAGAAAATACACTTTTTGAAAGAGTCTCCAATGAGATTAATATTATGTACCTATTAGCAATTTTCAGACAATTTTGTTAACCCTAGAACAGGAATTATCTAGACTAGTTGCGAAATTGCAGCCAGAGAAAGGAGAATCAGTCCGACACCCATTATTTCCGATAAGGGTGCTAACTGAAAACTACCAATAAATTTGCTAAATAGTAATTGTGTAAATTATCATCATATTTTAACACATTGAGCTCCGCGTGCCCACCGGTGGGCATTTCGAGTTTGCTTTCTGGAACCAATTGCCACGTGCTCACCCGTGAGCATGATTTACATTGATTCTGCCCATACCAAACGACGGTCTGGTCCCAGGATGAGCCAAAAAATATATTGGGTTGGGCAGTTTGGATAGTTGGGAAGTATTTAGTTTATAAGAGTAGAAAAAAGCAACATTTGAGTTAATATACCATGTTATATTACCTTAAAATAGAAAAAATACTCTTAAAACTGAAAAATAAATTGTCATAAAAAAACAGTCGTTTTCTTATGTAACCAAAACTTAAAATACCATAAAAATGACTAACCTAAATATAATAAAACTTACTAAAATGACCTAACGTTTAACGAAATACACACTGCCACAAAGAAACTGCTGACACTAAAGTTTTAAGCCAAATGTTTTTGGAAGCAAGTAATACAAAGGGGAATATTACACGGTACACAAATTGTATTGACCTTTTTCGCATTTTTTCGGGCGTACGCAGCATTGTGAGCCATTGACATGGTGCTGTAACATGTAGTGCATCTCTTTCGAGTAACTAGTTTTTGGCCTTCCACTTCCTTCAACGTGCAGCGTTGCGTTCTTGACGTGGAAGGACGAGAAACAGTATTAAGTTTTTCGTCGTTTTCAGTGAGACCTGAAACTACCTCTTCTTTGAAAGTGTTGATGCTGATTTTTTTCTTGTTTATTTTATTGTAAAGATGTACGCGTTTACTATTGTTGTAGCAGTAATGAGATGAAACACTAGGCGTTTGTACCATTTTGAAGTTGGCCTTAGAAAAGGTGCGTATGCTGACATTTGATCCGACAAGTCGATAAAGGCCTTGCCCTGATTATAGTCAACAATTACTTTCGGTTTAATAACTTCCTTTCCTTTCTTCAGGACTACAGTTTTGTCAGTATCTTGCCGAGCTACAATTCCACCTCGATTCAAGTTTTCCTTTATTACTTCCTGAGGATTACCTTTGCGGTTTGCTCTAATTGTACCAACTAAATGCGTTTTTCGGTCAATCAGTCGTTTGGCTAATGATACGCTCGTGTCCAGTTGTCAGTGTAAAGTATGCGGCCACTGTCCAAAAGACCTTCAATCAAGTCTATGACTACCTTTTCAGAAACTGCAAATGCACTTGATTTTTCTCTGCCGGTATATACTTTAAAATCCCAGGTGTATCCCCCAGATACACACAACTTGAAAAGCTTTAGACCGTAGCGGTGTCGCTTATTGGGTATATATTGTCTGAAATAAATGCGTCCTCGAAACGGGACGTTACTTTTGTCGATACAATTTTTCGGGCATGTAGGAATACTTAAATTTCTTTTGCAGCATGTCAAGAAATTCGGATATTTTGTAAAGTCGGTCATCAGAGGGTCTGTCTTTCTCATTATCACTTACATGGAACATGCCCAAAATACCTTCAAATCTGTTTCTACTCATAATTGTGGGTATGCGATTTTAGTACAACGATTTGGTTGACCAATAATCCCGTAACTGAGGCATTGGAAGAAGGCCCATCCATAATATAATGCCAAAAAATTTTCGCATTTCCACGGGATTGGTATCCACCCATTTCGGCACCTTGGCCTTCCGGTTTGGATCTGTTATTGCCGCAGCATTTCACTGTGAAGCAAACCTATTGGTTTCAATCACAAATAGATTAATCATCTCATTGTCGATAAAATAGTTAAAGAATTCAGTTGGTTCTTTTCCTGCAAAGTCTGCACTAACAGCTGGAACAACACCAACATTCTGAGGGCTTTCACTGAAAGACAGTCGGTCTCCTTGAACGTGATCCCATTTCTGCTTAGTAGTTAAAGTCGCTAGAGGTACGTTATCGTCTAGATCTTCGTCTTCGGATAATAATATGGCAGAATTATCTGAATTATTACCGGATGAATCGTTATCGGATGATAGATCACTTTCAACAGGAATAAAATCTTTATCTACGAGCGAATCATCTGAAAATCCGGTAATTTCGTCTTCTATTATATCTCTTGATTCGTCGTCGGACAGATCCTCCAGCTCCTTTGCCAACTCCTGATCCGATAGATATTTCTTAGCCATATTTGCAAAAAACACATTAAAGCTAGTGTCTACGGATGGGCATTCGGTCCCAAAATGTAAAATAGCATTCTGGGATCACGTGCCCACCCGTGGGTCACCGCAAAAAAATTACAAAAACAGCCAAAAGTCGACAGAGTATTGATCCACAAACAACATAAACTGCAAAAAAATAACTATTAACAAGAAATATCCAGAATGAAAATTTGGTCCCTGGAAGTAAAATCCAAATGCCCACCGGTGGGCACGCGGGCCTCAACGTGTTAAGATTTATTTTTTGACGTCCCTTGGCATGCTTACGCGCTCAAATGCATTTAATAAATGCAACATAGCCTCATAAAACATTTCACAATTTTCTTCTGAACAAACGAATTATTTTTATATTTACCGTACATTGTCGACGAAAAAAAAAACAAAAAAAGAATCTATATTCGAGGATGACGATGGTCCTCTCAAATGTGGATTTAGGCATTATAAAACTTTCAGTAAAAATATTGAAGGACCCTCCTGGAGCCAGACAAATGGAAGAAACCCGATTTTGTCTAAAATTAAGCGCGAGAGGCGGCCAGAATGTTGGTGAGCCAGAATCCGCGGATAATTACGTACATTTAACGTTGCTTGCGAAGTAGATACGAAGTAATTTAAACATGATTTTATTAATCTGTAAATTTTGCAAATCTGCAATATTTTCCGACTCAATAACGAGATTACCGACCTGCTTGAAACCGACGGTGCTTTCTGTTTAAACCTGGCAATTTTAATTTTACTCAATTTGCTTTTCGGTACGCGCGGAGTTTCTTTTTATTAGTTTTTTTTTTATTTACATAAAATGCAACATGGAAATTGCCTATGTAAGTATTGTGTTTCCAGCTAATGCATATTTCGTATTTTTCAATATTGGTTCAAGCAACGCTACTTAGTTTATATACATTTATTAAGTATACAGGGTAAATAAGGGTTGTTTCCCAGATGAACATTTTTTTTAACTCAAATGCATAATATTTGGATACTACAGGAACAAATTATTGTAGATGAGATGAGTCGAAGACAAACCGACCGTTCACTTCACAAATGTAAATAATTTAACTATTGATGAAATTTATGCTGAAATCAGATGGTTGGCAAATGCTAATTTAGATTTTTTAAGATTGATATTTAATAAATTGAAAATGATGCACTTTTACATGAATTCTGAATTTTCCTAGCTTAGTCCTTAGGTTGAATCAAGTACTTTATAAGTGCAAGTAGTGCGCAGATTCCAAGTAGATACAAGTTGCGTGGAATACATTTTCCAGGTACCTACGGGCACACCTTGCAAAATGATAGGGTAAGGAAATAAAGTTCGGAGTTAGATCTTTCTGCAAGAATTGTTCTATGAAAAAAGAAATTTGTATTGGAAACTTGCTTTTAGAAGCTTGTCCAGACTTTATATTACAAGGATCTAATTTATCATATTTAAGTTCCATCTGTGACAACCTTAACACTCACTGTATGGTCATAAAATTTCAGCGTTATATCATCGATAAAAATTCCAAAATATTTATTGCAGTTGTTACCGTTCTTTATCCTTTATATTTGAGGCTCACCACAAAAACGGACTAACCCCAATATTATTAAGTGCTAAAAAATAGGTTTAAAAAAATACGAAAATGTAAGTGCGCAAAATCCTTTTAAAAGGAGATTTCTGTAGTTCGAATTAATTGAACGTTCTTGAGTGTTACTTAAATTTGCGCAACTTGTTTTAAATTTTTGGATATGGCTATAATATTCGATTTTTCTATGTGGGTTAGTCCACTCTGCATTTAAAATAGATTGGGTTTTTAATGGGTTACTATAACTGAAGCTATTATAAGTATTACGTCAAAAACTGTATTACTCGTATTGTCACGAGAATAAATAAAAAAATATAGAAACTTTATTTTTTATTAAGTAGGTAGTTATTAAATACGTAAAGTTTCTTTTTCTACTTCACCTCCAGTTGCTTGAGCAAATGACCTTAGATTTTTATGAAAATCTTGGTATATAGGAAATATGAATTCCATGAACTCAAGGAGATCTTTATTTTAGCTTCATTAATGGCATTACCATTTGGGTATAAAAGGGGAAGATTTTAATCTCCTTGGAAACAGATTTCCTTTTACTAAGATCAACTGTGTTAAAACAAACCTATTCATTATTCGAGTAATTATACTAAATGGTATTGGAAAAAACTAAAATAATATTGGGATAATCTTTTCTAAACCTTAACCATTGGATTTTGAGCCTCTCCACCATTGTTTTTGTTTTAGATACTTTTGTGTTTATTATGTTATTTTCAAGTTCCTTTGTGGAAAAAAATCTTGACTTATCCATTTCTATTATGGTAAAGGGATGTCTTATGACTGTATGCCAGTCTTGAGGTATAAAGATATGTGGATGGAATTTCTCTTCTTTTTCCATGATTTCGAAATCTTTGTTGCATGTTCAATAGAAATGACCACTTACAACGAATTTATGACCTATTTCTTCCATAGTAAATAATGGAGATGCAGTAATATAGTTACATATCAATGACATTTTTATATTACGATTCTGACCACACACATAAGTCTTTTCGATGTAACAAAGTTTTTTATGTAATATAAAATACAAGATCCCACCTCTTGCGGCCCCTTGCAAGCAATACTTTCATCCCATACAAACATGAACGAATTATTGGTTCCCATTTCATGTATATTAAAGCAGTAAGTCCATAACTGCCTTTTATAGTAACAAATGCCTGTGGTAAGTACAGGTGTAGGAAGAGTCTTCATTAGATCAAAACAGATGACCGTTGCGTTTCCACTTTTTGCCAGTTTAGTGTCTTTTTTTTAGGGTGTCTCTAGCACATAAACTTCTTACTTTTAGTAGCTCAGTGAACTAACTGAGGATAGTCTACTTTGCTTCTTTAAACTTTCATCAATAATAAAGTTCAATAACTAGTTTAGTGCTGCCATCTCGTAACGAAAAGAAATTGGTTGTTTGGTCTACTGTGCAATAAATAGATTTAAACTTGACGGATAATATTCTACAATAAAGCCGATTTTGAATTTTTGTGGGTTAGTCCGATATTGCACTTATAGCCTCACTTGATCAGAACTTTAATGCCAATAATTAAGTTTTTATTGATGTAAAGAAATAGGAGATTAAAATTGCTTAACCCTACTTAAATCTCCCGCTACACTTTCATAAATAACTAATGATCTTTATGAGTCCTTCGAATTGTGGTGTCATCAGCAAAAATTGTGAAACGATTTATTATATAAAGAGATGCAAGGTCATTATTGTAGAAAAGGAATAAAATCGACCTCAGTACAGAACCCCGGGATAGTCAATAAACAGATAATTTATTGGGCTTACATTAGATAAGCCATCCATTGACTTGACAAATTTCCTTAGTAAAAAAGCTTACCGAGTACTGTGATTCAAACAATCAAATGCTTTGGAGAAATCACAGAAGACTGTGGTTACTTTACCAATTTGCATAATTTCCCCATGATTAAATAAAAAACCCTTTCGGATGCCAAACTAACATTTGCCTTAAATGCATTGCTTTAATCTTAGATAGATATGGTAAAAGTGAGACGGTTTCATAACTAGCAGGTTCATTTAGTAGTAAATTGGTTTTACAATAAATACTTTGAGGTTTTTCGGAAATAAAGTTGTTTCAAAAGAAAGAGCTTAATCTGACAGACCTTAAAGAATCTTAACAAACATTCTATCAATCCCATAAGTGTGTTTAGTTTTAACTGTATGAAGAACATTTTTAACCTCATGTACACGTGTCTAAGTCAAGTAAAAGGAGTTCTTGACATAAATACGTTAAGTTAAACCTAGGGCATCTAGTTGGGAGCTTAGAATATCTGTTCGCTTCTCTGCTATTGAACATTAAAACTGATTAACCCAGATACCTCTGAAACTCGTTTTTTGTTATATACTTTTGTAAATCTACTTATTGGGTTAAAATAAACATAATTTTCTAGTTAAATTTTTTAGTTTCGCTTTTAGGGTTTTCTGTAAAAGCCGTCGGTTTAAACATACGGTAGCAATATAAGGTACTAAAACTCAATTATTCTTATAAACTTATAAAACTTTATATAGAAACGAGATTTTTTTTTTAACCAATAATAATAGATTAGTTTTTAGTATGGTAACTTAAAAAACACATTTTTGGATGAAGTGCAACATCACACTTCTGGCATCTGAATGCTGCTTGTTTGTGGCAAAATGCGCAGCGGGTTTGCTTTTCCTGATAATTCACAAGATGATCCATCCGATCATATCTGGACTCATAATGCAGGTCTGATTTAGATGGCCCCCGTTTTGTTTCTTTCTTATATGTTTCTAATAATCCCGCAGCAATACACCTCCTAAACTGCAAATAGTCCATTTTCCCGCCAGAATGTTTATGAAGTTGCCATGCGTTTTGTTCTGCCATATCCAGAGCATGTGAAAACAAGCAAAAATACCACTTCTTTCCTCTGATTCCTAAAGGCTTATATTTTGATCAGCCCTATCAACACCGCCTATGTTTTCGTTGTATTTTTTGATCAAACATGGCTCAACATGTATCATTTTCTTTTCTTTCTGAGAGTAGCGTTTGACTTGCTGTGTCGGAAAAGAAAATGTTACATTTGAGGCAATTGTAACAACACTATTGTCATTCCATTTACATACAATATTATTTTAGTTCTCCTCTAAAAGATAATCAAAACTACCACGGGATTTTTTCTTGCACATACTGGATTTTTCAAGAGGGCAATCTGAGAGGCAGTCTGTTTTCTCGCAGAGTTCCTGTACATTTGAGCCCCCTGGAGGTCAGCTCAGCCAACAGACCTAATGACGTAAAGAAATTGTCACAAAAGATATGGAAAGGAGCTTTTTCACATTGAGACTGAATAATATCAGCAAACTGAAGTACAACACTAGCCCCTAAGCCAAGAAGACGATATTTTTCAGAAAAAATAGTTGTGGACCCTTGATACGGCTCAAACCATTCAATGTACCCCTTTTTAATTGTTCCCACCCATACCTTATAACCCCAGCGAATGGGCTTTCCTCAGATGAACTGTTTTGATCCATGACCGCCGTAATAGGGTACCATCGACTTGTCCACGCTATGGCACTCTTCAAGGGGTGCAGATAACTGAAATTTCTCATTCAGAGTAGAAAAGAAAGGCCTCAGTTTCGAAAACTTATCGGTATTTTCAAGATTGTTGTTAATATTCAGGTGCAAATTCTGCATTATAAAACTAAAGCGATCTCGAGAAATCGCCGAATAGACTAACTTAATTTCCTGCGTCACTGTTATTTTCCCAATACATTGACCGTCGAGGAAATGAGTTGTATCCAGAGAGCAGTAAAACACCAACGAAACATTTTATTTCACTGGAATGCATATCACTTTGGCGATTATGCTGAATAGCATACATATTGGAATATTTTACAACCAAGTCAATAATTTCGTCATCTATAAACTGAAAAAATAGTTCTAAAGGAGATAAAGAATTTTTTGGACCACTTGCGTTTACCCATTCTGGAAAATCTTGGCTGATGTCACCTTCTTTCGAAGAGTAATTTGGTTTTGAAGTCGATAATTTTGGTCGTTTTTTCGTAAGAAAGGTAGACAAAGGTAGGTCATCGTCGCTATCAAAATCACTCTCAACTGTAGTTTGGTTAGATCCCTTGTTTTCAAATATTAACTCAACTTTAGTCATCAGCTGACTTCCAGGGAGGTTGTTTATATCTACTTCATTTTCATCGCCGAAATCTTCATCAGTGTTATATTCATTTGCGTTAACTGGCGGTAGAACGGCAATAGCATCAGGAATCAGGTCATCGTCATCAAGGTTTTCAATTCTGCCATGAGTTCATGAAGTTTCAAGGGTCGCTTCCAATAACTGCACATATAAGGAAAAAAATCGAATAATACCGGATTTTCCTACTGTCGGTATTTTAGGTTATATTTTTGCCGGTGATATGAAAATTTTTAACTTATTTGTTTACAAGTATAAAGATTGATGTTTTCCAAAATTACTTATTCACAAGATGGAAAAATAATATGAATAGTTTATCAGTATATTTACCTATAATTATCCATTGTTTACAAGAAACTAAGCACCTATTATTAAAAACACTTTCTCGCATACAGAACTCTCCCTTTTAGAGGTTAGAAAACAAAATTTCGCTAAAAATGTTTTAAAAGATCATAGATTTTTTATAAAAGATCATAGACATTTAGGTATGTTGATCTGTAGTAGATTTTTAGTATTCTAAATGGCTAATAAATGAAAATTTGAAGCACGTATAGCGTAAATCATTTTAAGAGTATCTAGGAACGGTTTGGAATATTCCCGAAAAAAAATTGAGCAAATTAAAATGCCAAAAGTTTGGAAAAATAATATATTCGATTCGATTTCTGGAAAAAAATAGAAAAAGACGTCAAATGCCTAAATGCCTGAACAGAAAATGACTTCTGGATAGAGTCCAACCAACGCGCATGCTTAAGCAACTTTTATGTAAGCGAGGATGTTGCCAAAGCAGTGCCTCTGGTCTCTTCAAAGAATGAGTTTCTACTAGCTTGGTTACATCACCTAATAGTTCTATTGATTTTAAGCACTATATACCGGATTTAGATTTTGTTGATTGATTCGATAATCTTTTCCGATTGATACATAGTGAACCTCAATATTTATTATACCAATAATGATGTAATAAATTATGTAATAAATACAATTTCATCAATAAATAAATATACAGGTTGGGGAATCGATTATTACGTATAAAGGGAAACTTAAACGCTAAATATGGCAACGCGCACGCATGGATTTCGTACGCTTTGCTACCTCGTTGTTTTTTAGTACGATGTAAGTAGGTTTCTAACTTTAATGGCTAGAAACTAGACAGTTCAAGCATTTATAAAATATATGTCTAATGGAGCTTTTACATCTATCGGTGTATAAGACACATAGAATATATTTTAGATATTTGTATCCATGTTTTTTCCAAATACCAGTAACCTTTTTATGATCTATACTAAGTTCCTTTCTAACTGAATTTACTTTACCTTAAGCCTCGTTTTCACGGTGATAGTTTTCGCGACATTTGCTATTATGATAGTGTCTGTCACATAAACTATCAGGAACTGTCGCCATGTAAATAAGCCGATAGTAGCTATCGTGCTATCGCGATAGTACTTTCGTACTCTCTCGCTTGCCTAGATAGTTCGGCATAACTTTCATGATATTTTGTCGTTGTTTTGTTAAAATTTTTGCAATATACTTGTACATATAATATAATAATTATTGTAAAACTGCAAAGTAAGTAGAAATGTGCAATAGGCAATTTGATATACTTAATTTTTTGGAAGAATATTTTAAAAACAGAGCGAAGAGGGATCATGCTGAAGAAATTCTGCTGCCCTTATCAGGACTTTCTACATTGAAAGAACTAAGGCTGAAAATTAGGAGCATAAGATGTACATATAATCAAGAAGTGGCTAAAATAAAGAAGTCTAGGGGAACTGGCACGGGAGCCTGTAATGTGTACAAACCAAAACTTGTATGGTTTTCCGTAGCTGATTTGAGTTTTTTAAGACATAATTTGGAAGAAAACGAGTCAGAATCTAATTTGGTAAGTTTTATTTCCATTATTTTTAGACAAATAGTGAGACCAAAAAAAAGATAATGAATTTTAAAGTCTTTCCTCTATTCTATTATTCTATACTGCCAATCAGCTGCCCCTGCCCCTATAAAATAGTTAGCAAGGTCTTCTCTTTTTGCCGAGCTTCAGGCAAATAGTTACGCTGCAATGTTGCATTTAAATCAACTGCGCCAATTGCCAGGAATTATTCGTCCTGTTTCATGATCCTCAATATCTGCTGTAACTGTTGTATAATTTCTCACTTTTCTTATCCAGTTGTGCAAAACACATGCAGCTTTTATTAATTTTACTACTGTGTGAGGAGCAAGTGATATTGGCGATCTGAATACACGAAAACGGGCAAAAATTATTCCAAATGCATTTTCTACTATACGTCTCGCTCTACAGTGTCTATAATTAAATACTCTCTGGGCAACAGTTAATCGATTTCGTCTGGGATAGGGTTTCATTAAATATGGCTTAAGTGGAAATGCTTCATCTCCTAAGATAACAGATCCGTCAGGTTGGTTCAATAAATTTTCCTCAATAGCTTTTTGAAGAGACGACTTGGCAAATATTCCACCATCTGAACTGCTGCCATAACTACCAATATCAATATAGGTAAAATTATAGGCATGATCCACCATCGCCAGCAGTACAATGCTAAATGTTTCTTTGTAGTTAAAATATTAAGAACCGGAATTCGGAGGGCACTGAACCAATACATGCTTTCCGTCGACTGCTCCAATAAAATTAGGAAAATTCCAGCGAGTTTCAAATCCATTTATCACTTTATTCCATTCATTTTTATTTTGAGGAACCTAAAACATAATAACACGTTTATTGAAACAATTCTAAATTATTAAAATATTATTTTATCTTTGTTTTTATTGCAGATGTTTTCAAAAGAAAATGAGAAAAATGCAGAGTCTGCAACATCATATGAAGAATCGACGCAAGAACCTAAGGAGCTTTAAGAAACCCCTTCCAGTAGTTCGATGAGAACGACACAGGCAAGTTTTAAACGAGCCAATGTGGAGCTCACATCAGATGAATTGACGCAAGAGCCTACGGAAAATGAAGAAACCTCTTCTGTCAGTTCAGAAAAATGAATAAAGATAAATCGCAAAAGATCCGACCGTAAAGGAATGAAGAATGATGATGAATCTTTAAATGAGGCTGTAAAAGTTTTGAAAGAAGTGTCATCCCAAAAAATGTCTGTTTCTTCCAATGATATTGATGTATTTGGAAAACATGTTTCTTCTCAACTACAGCTTCTTCCATTAAAAGATGCAATCATACTACAGGGTGATATCCAGAAATTAATAACCACTGCTCGACTACGTCATTTCCAAGAACAGAATTTCAATAATACTGCATCTGACAATGAAACAGATGTCACCATTAACAGCGAAACAATTCAAGACAATACAGAACCGTCAACTTCTTCAAAGGAAAAGATATATTATAGTTTGCAGAACGTTCAGAAACCAAAGCCACGCCTCGTAAATTATTTTTCGAATTGGGCGGGAGATGAAAATGATGATTTGGACTGTTAATAATAATATAGATACTTAGTTAAATTTTCTTAGAATATTCTGTTGCTTTCATTAAATATCCTAACTTTTTTATGTTTTGTATAATTAAAGACATTCAAAATTATTGTGCGTTAATACCTAGTATTACATACCATAACATAATCTTTCAATACTTCGTAAATGGCGTCAAAGACATCTGGTAGAAACTGGCTTATCGTACACTTTGGCACTCGGTAAAGAAACTGCAAAGATCTTAGTGAGTCGCCAGTAGCAAGACATCGACAAGCTATTTGAAGTTTTAGCTTTGCTAGTAGAGGCATTCGCATAACAGTATTATTCTTTTGTATCTTACTGCTAACTTAAAAAAAAAAAACGTTTTTTAAAACTAGAATTTACAATCATTATTAATTATTAACCAGTTCAAAATTTACTTACCTTTTTTGCTAATGTATTAAACATTTTATCATTCATGCGCAAAAAATTACAAAAGCTTTTGGGATCTTCTACAGCAAGTTCTTTTAAAAGTGTTGCAGAAGCACCAAGTATACTTCTCCTGCCTATCCATTTTCTCACCCATATCTTTTTAGATTTTTTCTTTTTTCTGCGTTTTATTTTAATTATTTCAACAACAACAGCTACCGCAGCAATTAACTCTGTGTCGGCCATCTTGTTATTGGTTACTATCGTGATATTTTTGTGTACGTGTAGACATCTCATCATTTCATGATAGGACTATCGAGTGTTGACTATCATTGACTATCAGTGTCACAGTGTAGCACTTTCACGAGAGTACTATCTTTGTGAAAACGAGGCTTAAGTGTGGCATTTTTGACAATAAAAGACGAAAAAATGTTTCAAAATTTGAAATCATTTTTTTCGCAAGGATCGGTTTATTTTCAAATGTAATTGAAAATATTGTATTGCCAAATGGCCTTCATAAAACCCATAAAAAATTCAAATGCGTTCAGAAGGTAGTAAATAAGTAGTAATAAAGTATTTTTTTTAAATTCGACTCTACAGCGTGTAGTCACAACAAAATAAAGGACGCTTATAGTAATATTGTTACTCTGTAAAAACAGCATATATTTTAGAAGTTAGAAGACCTATAGCGGCTCATCGACAATGCATAATCTTCAATTCCCCAACCTGTATAGCAGTTGTGTGCGTGAAACTCCACTACGTTTTAACTTATGCTACCATAAATGATCCCCCCTGCATAACTCATAAAACATTTTAGGCACTATATACTGGATTTAGATTTTGTTGATTTACACATAGAATAATTACAATAACACATAACAATAATTATAATACAATAATTACAATAACACATTGATACATAGAATATATTTTTTCTACGACTATTACGAAAAAGGTATATTTCGATATAGTTTTTGGTAAAGAAATGGCTTCATTTCGCAACAAGTGCGGGAAAGTTCATTCTCGCACTTGTTACGAAATGAATACTTGTGGCGCTACCTAAAAGTCATACTTCAAATCATGAATTAAGATGACTAGATTTAAAAACATAACCCTTCTTAATTTTTCCCGTTGTTAATTTAACACCGTTATGTCATTTTAAGGCATGTCATACTTCGAATTGACTAAACACAAATCTACACGAGTCCGCGATCATGGAACTTTATAGTAAGATGAATACACTCAACCAATTAAAGCTACTACGGAACCGTAATTCCGTGTGCATCTAAACCCAACCTAAAATATTCAACTTTGTATTTGTGTAATAGTTTTATGCATTTTGACATCCAAACATTCCGAATCTAAGAAAAATACTTCTATAAATATTGGCCAATACATTAAAAAGAAGTAAGTGTAAATTTAAATATTTCATTAGCTATTCCTATAGCTTTATTTTTTTTTAGTGACTGATACTGAAACCAGTAGCGATTTTGATTTCACTACTACTCCCCCGGAAATTGTAGAATTAGCGAAGGCGACTGCTGGTAATTTGTTGCCTGAAAAATCAAAAGATTTCGATTTTCGAAGACACTTTCATGCAATCGCGAAAATTAAAAAGATTAGCTCTTCGTTCTCCCAAAAAGTGATTCTCGCCTATTTTAGTCAGTTAGCTAAGTCTAATGAAGCTTCAACACTATGGAAAGTATCTTCAATGATTAGAACAACAATTAACATTAAACATAACACAAATATATCAAAATATGCCAGGCTACGAGCATTTTTGAAAAAAGAATCTGATGGTTATCGAGGAAAAAAATCAAAGATATTAACTGGAGAAGAAGTCAACCATTTTATAAATAATGCTCCAGATCATATTTACCTTGGTACAAAGGTATATACATTTATTTAGACATATTTTTACCCACATATCCTAGATCTTTAAAATACCATAAACATGTATATAATGTACTAATTTTTTAAGTTGCTATGATATTAGGAATTATGGGAGCTTGTCGAAGTCAGGAGCTCTACTTAATGAAAGTTCAGGATATCGAGAACTTAGGGTCCGCTATAATACTAAATGTCCCTAATACAAAAACTAAAGTGCCTAGACAATTTACAATCACTGGAAAGTTTTATACCTTATTTAAAAAATATTTATCTCTACGGCCATCAGATATTGCGACAAATAGTATCTTCATTAACTTCCAAAATGGACGCTGCACCAAGCAAGTGAGTGGAATAAACTAGGAAATATGCCTAAACAAGTGGCACAATTTTTGAACTTATCCAACCCTGAATTATATAGGAGTCATTGTTTTCGAAGAACATCTGCAACAATGCTTGTGGATTCTGGGGCAAATATAGAAACATTAAAAAGACACGGAGCATGGGAATCTACAGAAATTGCTAAAGGATATATAGATAACTTATTACAATACCGTGTAAATGTTTCAAGTCAAATTAATGAAAATGAGGAACCAGCACCCAAAAAACCCAAATTTAAGCAAAAAAAACTGCAGGAACTACAAGTAGAGCTTCCTTGTGCAAGTGCTAACTCCCAACAGCAAAACATATTTGCCTAAATTAACGACTAAAAACATATTGGATTCCCCTAAAATTATTACAATTCAAAATTGTACTGGAATTACAATAAATATATACAGTATTATACTCGTAGATTTGTTCCCCTCGCCTAATGGTTCGGGCAACAAACCTCTCTACTCGTGTAGAATTTTACTTATTTCGCACTTGTTATAGAATATACTATTAGACATTTATATCCAGGTTTTTTCCAAATACCAGTAACCTTTTTATGATCTATACTACGTTCCTCTCTAATAGTTCTACTTGATCGTATTGAATTTACTTTACCTTAGTGTGCCATTTCTGACAATAAAAGACGAAAAAATGTTTCAAAATTCGAAATCATTTTTTTCGCAAGGATCGGTTTATTTTCAAAAGTAATTGAAAACATTGTACTGCCAAATGGCTTTCATAAAACCTGTTAAAAATTCGAATGCGTTCAGAAGAACTAGTAATAAGCTTCCATAATAAGTTAGGAAAAAATATTGGTGTTTTAAAATTCGACACTGCAGCGTGCAGTCACAACAAAATAAATAATGCTTATAGTATTATTGTTACTCTGTAAAAACAGCATATACCTTAGAAGTTAGAAGACCTATAGCGGCTCATCAATCTTCAATTCTCCAACCTGTATAACAGTTGTGTGCGTGAAACTCCACTACGTTTCAACTTATGCTACCATAATTGACCCCCCCTGCATAACTCATAAAACATTTTAGTTGTTATTGTTAAAAAAACATCACATATAAAAAGGGGACGGTAATCGTGCGACTTGTAACACGATTTGAGACACTCTTCTTTCGGCTGAAGACAATGGGCTGAAATCTTAATAGGCTAATGACCCATTGTCTTTTGTGATATATATATAAAAAAATTGCTGAGGGTTTTTCGTTGTTTTACTGACGGATGCTATGCACGCGGATTTTAAGTGGTTTAGTAGATCACGGTTATTTAAGATGAAAGATATTAGGAACATTTTAGTTTATAGGTCTAGGCTTTTTGGGTCCTTGACATTATATATAGGTTATATTTGAAATCAGTAGTTATTGCATCAAAGAGAATAGAAATAAGTTGTTTATCTAACTATTTGATGATTTGGTACGATTGGCACTCCTTTTTTGAAAAACCTACGAGAAACCTTTAAGACGTGGTAAAATATAGCCAGATTCTGGCCAGGGTGTTAGGCATGAGGAAAGAAACCATCTTCCAGAATATTCAGCTACGGATAAAGTATGTGGATTTTTTAAACTTAAAGCACAATTTATTTGTGTAGAATTGTCAGGTTGGATTTCATCCGAAAAACAGCTTTTTGCAATATCATTCCAAAAAATAGATAATCTCTTCTAAGAGTAAATATAATATTTTTAAATCAAACTCTTATTCCTAACGCTTGTAAGAAATGTGGTATGGAAATACCGCAAGCATTTGCTAAATGTCATCCTGTCAAAGTTAAACGGCTTTGTGTTTACATTTGGCATTTATGAGGTTCTATGTTTTTTATTTCCTAGTTTCTGGTTGAAAAAGGCAAAAGGTCTCGTGTGAGTGTTTTTGTGAATTGATACGATAATAAAAACCTGCGCAGCAATCGGCCATTAAAGTCGATCATTTTACATTTTTATTTTAAATCCATTGTAACCTTGTACATCTAATTATAATATTTTTGCATGTTCATTTTACTGTACCTGCCCTTTAGAAATTAATATTTTAGGATCTTCTTCACTATGATTTTAAAACTCTAATTTTATTTAGATATTTGTATAGTAGCGCAGTATTAATTTCCTTGAACAATATTAGTGTAAGTATCTATTATGGACAATTATATTCAACATTTACCAATGATATCTCCATGATACCTGTGAAGTAAAAAGCACTAACATTTTTAATAAGAAATATTCAGAGCAAACAAGGGATCTAAAAATCTTCCACCTTAATATATCTAGTTTAAGCCAAAACTTTGACCAACTTTGTGTATTTTTAAATAGTTTAACTGTACATTTTGACATCATTATCTTAACAGAAACCTTTAATCATGCTAATTTAAACAACACACCCTTTGCAATAACGAACTATAGTATGTTGTACAATCACGGTGACTACAATAAAAATGATGGGGTAGTAGCTTTTATACGTTCTGATCTGCAGTATAATTATACTATTGTACATGTTGGCATTGTAAAGGCTTTGGAAGTTCTCGTACTCTATGAAAACAAACTAATTCTTATAACAGGAATATACAAATCTCCACAAATAGAAAAAGAATCATTTAATAACAGTTTGCTCATATACTTGGACAAATGTAAAAAATATAAAACATACCTTCTAATAGGAGACATTAACATGAATTTATTTAACATAACACATCAAAATATTGAGAACTACACAAATATTTTAGCGCAATTTCAGTTTAAATCGTTCATAAACAAAATCACACGATCTAGATCTAGTACTTGTCTTGATCATATCTTTTTTAAAGGTCAAAGTACATTACCATAAAATTCCAAATCATTTGTTTTTCAAAATCATATTACTGATCACTACCCAGTAGCATTATTTGTTCCTTTTACACAACATTTTAATGAAATAAAACCAGTTCAAATTAAACGCTTCACAAATTATACTAACCTTAAGAACTATTTGATACTAGAAACATGGGATCAAGTTTATGCCACAAATGATGGAAGTGCAAGTATGAAAGTTTTTGTAGACAAACTGCAATTCTATTTAGAAAGGAATACCATGCACGGTTGTAAAATTTAAACAAAACAAAAACCATTTTCGGAAAGAATGGATGAACTCTAATCTACAAAAAACTATTATAAAAAAAACTATACAATGACTTACTTCCACAACCGAATAATATAGATATTAAAAATAATAATAACGCATATAAAAATAAATTAAAAATCCAAATAAAAAATAGTAAGAAACAATATTTTCAAATGCAAATAAACCAAAATTCTTCGTCAAAATCAAAACTTTAGGACTGCCTAAATAAAATTTGTAATAAAACTAAATCAAAGACTGAAATACGCCAAATAAAAACAACAAATGGTAATGTATACACTGAGAAACAGACTATTTCAAATGAATTCAATAACTTCTATAGCGACCTAGGTGAGAACCTTGCTAAAAAGATTAAATACTTGCCAAACTATAAGAAGGACATTCAATATCTAGCACGTGTCAATCTTTGAAGTCAATAGAACTATAATGAACCTTGAGATAGGAAAATCTCCTGGATGGGACAATATAAGAAGTGAATGCCTAAAACAAATATCGACAGAAATTTCACCGATTTTGACGTTGATAATAAATAAGTCGTTTGATACAGGGTGCTTTCCGGACTCTCTTAAAATCGGAACTATTTAACCCTTATATAAAAATGGCGATAAAATAGAAATATCAAATTACAGACCTGTCTCACTTTTGTCAACATTTTCAAAAGGTTTTGAACAATTAATTAAAAAAAGAATGACAAATTTCTTAACTAAATTTAATGTATTATCAGACTTGCATTTTGGTTTCAGAGAGGGAAGATCTACGCAGGATGCAATTAAACTTTTAACATCGCAAATATTTAATGCACTAGATAATAGTGAAGCTTGCTTATGCCTGTTCATGGATCTTTCTAAGGCATTTGATACTGTCTGTTATGAGCTACTCTTAAAAAAACTACACAGCTGTGGACTCCAAGGCAAAGTTTTCGATTTGCTTAAAAGCTACCTTACAAATAGAACGCAGCGTGTTGACTTTGAAGCAGTAAACGAGATGTTGGGTATGGAGTACCCCAGGGAACTGTGTTGGGTCCTTAATTTTTTGCGGTTTATGTAAACGACATGCTTAAGCTTAAACTAAATGAAACGCTGGTTCCAGTTTTACTCTGTAGATCAAAGTCTTGGCAAATTATAACAACCCAAATTAAAAAAGACTTTGTGGAATTAAAAAACTGGTTTCAACACAATAAATTAACTTTAAAAATACAAAAAACTAACTACATGTGTTTTGCAACTTACAGAAGTTCCCTTCAAAGGCTTGGCAACATTAAGATTGGGGATTGTGAAATACCCGAAGCAACATCTTTTAAACATCTCGATATTAAAATTGACAATTTGTTGAAATGGGACCTTCATGTCGATGAAATGGTTCGGAAGTTAAGGGGACTTCTCTCAAAATGTATGTACCTTCGAGACTTTTTGACTACTGAACATTTAAAAACTGTATATATGTCTCTTGTACAAAGTCATTTAGTTTATAGTATTTTGGGATGGGGAAGCGTTTCTGAAACACATATACAAAAATTAAAATCAATTCAAAAATGGTTTTTAAAAATCATTTTTGGCAGAGACAGAATATATCGCACTGATTTTAGAATTACCCCACAAAACAACTTGGTATATCCAACCACGACTCGTAAAACTCATGGACAGAGGAGCTTAAAATATTTTGCTCTGAGATTGTATAACATGCTCCCAAATGATATAAGGATAGTTGAAGGCTTTAATTTTTTAAACGCAAAGCCAAGAACTGTATATTTTTGAAGGGGAGAGAAGTTTTTAATGATTTAATAAATCTTAAATATATCCAATAGATGCTTTTTGTTTCAGGGTGTTTTGAAATATCAACTTACAGGTTTATATTGTTCTGAGTGTACCCTGAAACAAACTTTCTAACCCTGTTATAGTCTGTTTACCCAATAAGGACATAATTACCTAAATTTGACATTGACCCGATTATGTAACCACAAATCACGCACAAGTGCTTATAGTGTGCTTCAGTGATATTTCTAAACGTTTATATTTTTATATGTATTGTATTGGTTAATAAGTATATTATGTATATTGTTTAATAAACGTTATTATTATTATCTATAGCCTTTTATAACAAGTCAATATCGATACTTTCATAACATCACATCATGGCGGAACCGTCTTCATAAACGTAGAATAGGGGATCTTATAAAAAACTTAAATGTGACTATTTGTGTGAAATAGGAGTGTAAGTAAAATAAAACTGGTTTGCTGTTGCTTTGGAAGAAAAATGGCATAATACATATCAATAGTTATTATGTTTTTTCAATAAGCATATTAAGTAGATTAGTTTCCGATATAGCAATACTGTCCCTTTGAAGAAGTCAGCACCCTGTATATATTATCTGATGTGATATAAAATAAATAATGTAAGACTGATATTTGTTTAATACAATAAAGTTTTGCAAACAAATTCATATCTTAAAAGGAATGAATGAATTATTGAAAAATCTAATAAACATTTCATTCACATAAAAATAGATTATAAACGTTAATATTACTTATGTTTAAAGCATACTTTATTATTAATGAATAACTATCATGTACATCTTTTTTGACGACGTCACTGGTAATGATTATTTGTATCGGTGGCATCAACAATGGAATCGAGCAGCATTGCCATGTCATTACCTTTTTATTTAAAACACATTATCTACATTTATTAAATATTGCCGTCATTAAAGGGTATCTTAATTTATTTAAAAAAATTATTGATATTTTACTGAGAAGGAACAGTAGTATTGTTTTGTGTCTCTCAAATTAATTGACAAGTTTTTATGATATTATGAGAAGAGTTTTTTGTAATGTCTTCATAAGCATGTGACCTCATTGCATCAGTAATGTTTTACAAATTAATCAAACTAGATGTATTCAGAGCAATTTATTTTTAAAAGCTTAGCAGAGCGCTTTCGGCGTATGAGCCATCATCGGTGCTTATTGTCAGTTAAGCCCAGGAGTTTTCCATAGTAGGAATACATTTGATAGTATTAAAATTATACATAACATTTAGACACACTAGTCTTAAGTGTGTCTAAATGCAGAACACTAAACAGGACAACGAGTATTTTTCAGTATTTATTTAGTAGAAATGTTTTAAGCAAACCAACTGCCCATAGTTCCATGGAATGCTATTTCTAGCCTTTTATTAATTTTCTAAGTTCTAATTCCCAATAATGTCATAATGCATACTATTCGTTATAACGGATGTATTCCAGAATGTAAGTTTTTTAAATGCAGTTGATTTAGAAGACAAATTTGTTTCAGTTGATGTCAAAATACCCTGTTTAAATTTAAAAAAAACTTCATACACTTATGGATTAAGTTATTTTTTTAGGAATTTGAATAAAACCTACACCAAAATATTCGGCAAAAAATATTTATCTAAAAAATTAGGTTCCCATTAGGGTGCTATTTGACAGAATTGATTAAACACCAGAAACAAGCGTTTGCATGCTTGTGTAAAATATGTAAATTACGATAAAAATTATTTCTTCCTGTGTAGTTGATGTAGATTAAAGATTTATAACATCATCATTTGTACATTTTTTTGTCAAAAAAAACCGGACCTGATTGGAACTAAAAATGCGCATTTTCCTCATACCTAGGTGTCAAATTTCATTTATTCTATTTAAAATACATAGAAGCTATGAAGTATTTTCTTTACACTGAGCCATATTACTTTCACTGCTCTGTCACAAGTACCTGAGGATACATTTAAGGCCCTTGACAACAATCAGACTACAGTTATGGTACTCCTAAACTTCATAAAGACTTTTGACGTGATAAACCATATAATATTATTGGTTATATTAGAGTATATTGGATTTGGTAATTCAGCTTTGGCATTGGTCGTAAGCAAAAGGTAATGATGGTAGAATGTCTGAGGCACTTGCTATCATATTGGGAGTGCATCAGAGTAGCATTTTGAGGCCGTTATTATATACTCTTTATACGACACAAATCAGTAATAATCTAACACACTGGAACCATCATTGCTATACAGATGACACGCAGCTTTACGTTTCATTCAAAAGTTTTGAAGTAGTTAATTCTAAGCATTGTATTAACAAATATATTATACAGGGTGTTCATTTGAAAACATCCCACCACGGATTTATCGAAAACCACTGCTCAAATAAAAAAACGCCGAAATACGTCAAAAAGTTTGTCAAGGAGGACAACTTTCTAACCTAAAATTACTTCACCCCTTTTCACCCTCTGCCCCCCAGGGTCATCCCCTCCAAATTTTAAATGGCAAGGGGTATCGAGTAATAGCTTGTTTAAAAGGTCTTTCAAAGTCTTTTATTTTGACGTTTGATTTTTTTAAATCGGTCAATTCGTTTTGGAGAAAATTAGAAAAATCTTTGTTTATCTTAATTTGTTCACATAGAAAACAAAAACATGAAAATATCAGTTTTTATTTCAATAAGTGTTCAAAATGTTGCTCATTAGGGTTTGCCAAATCTACAATTCGTTTATAATTTAAAACGGAAACAACCCACATAAACAACAATTCCGAAGATTAGACGTGGAAAAAACAAAATAACAACCTGATTTTTTTTCCGCATTCTTTTCATCAACACAGATATCCTGGGCGAACTATATTTATTGTTATACCTGCTTAGTTATTTATAGTTGCTAAGGAAAATAAAGAATTTATTTTGCCGTCAGTTACATTTATGACAGTCTTGGAATAGTGAAAATTTATTTGTTGATTGATTTTACTTCCAAAATGGTTTACACACTAGCCGAAAGAGTGGAAATTATTCTAATTTATGTTGCGTCACGTTTAACGCCAGACATCCAGAGAAGATAACTTCGCATAGGTATGTCTTTTGACCTTGTTACCAAGTTTACTGTAACTGGATCTGTTGCAAATAAAAAACGTGATCACCGGCGAATTTTGGATGAAGCTGCTCAAGTTGAAGTTTTGAGTCATTTTGGAATAAATCCTAATACTTCATTACGCAAAATTTTTGCTGTCACTGGTGTTTCATTAGGCTCTGTTCACACAGTTACCAAACTTCATAAATTTCATACATTCAAAATGAAAATATTGCAAGAGTTAACCGAAGACGATTTCGATAGGCGAGTTGAGTTTTGTGAAAAAATGACTCAAGCGATTAATGATAATACTATTCATGTACAGAATATCTAAATGGATTTGTTAATAAGCATAACTGTAGATATTGGAGCAATAAAAATCCTCATGGATTTGTAGAAGGGCATACCTAGTACCCTCAAAAAATTAATGTATGGGCAGGCAATTTAGGAAATAAAGTGATTGGGCCATTATTTATTACCGGAAATTTAAATGGAGACATTTATTTGGATATGTTGGAAAATACCATTAATCCGCTTATCACTGAATCCATTGTAAACCAAATCGATGATGATGGAAACCCTATACTTGATAAGGCTGAAATATATTTCCAGCAAGACGGCGCTCCTCCTCACTATGTTCTTCTCGTTCGGCAATGGCTAGATGACGAGTTTCCAGATAAATAGATAGGGCAAAGGGGGCCTATAGAATGGCCTGCTAGATCTCCTGATATAACGCCGTTAGACTTTTTTCTATGGGGTCATTTGAAATCTATTGTGTTTACTCCCCAACCTTAAAGTTTGGATGAACTTCGTCAACGCATCATCGATATCCCACAACATGTTTTTGAAAATGTCCGTCAGGAATTTAAACATCGACTATATCATTGTTTGGCCAAAAACGGGCAACATTTTGAACACTTATTGAAATAAAATCTGATATTTACATGTTTTTGTTTTCTATCTGAACAAATTAAGATTTTTCTAATTTTCTCGAAAACGAATTTAAAAAAATCAAACGTCAAAATAAAAGACTTCGAAAGACCTTTTAAACAAGCTATTACTCGATACCCCTTGCCATTTAAAATTTTTAAGGGGATGATCCTGTGGGGCAATGGGTGAAAGAGGATGAAGTAATTTTAGGTTAGAAAGTTGTCCCCCTTGACAAACCTTTTGATGTATTTCGGCGTTTTTTTTAAACAGTGGTTTTCGATAAGTCCGTGGTGGGGAGTTTTCAAATGAACACCCTGTATATCTTTTTGTTATTCTTTCCTGTAATGATAACCACCGGCCCTATATCGCGGAAAATTTAAATTTGCATGCGAAAAATAATGCTATATCGTCTAAGACATTTTCTAAAAATATAAAGCTTATTATCGATAATAAACTAAGATTTAAAGAATATGTCACTTTTAAGTTAAGAAATGGATATTCTGCTCTGAAATCTTTATTTAATTTTCTTTTTTAACTTTAATTATGTGTGATTCGTTAGCTTTATCACCATTAAACTTTTGTGACACCATCTACGGCCCCTGTTTTGATTATTCTGATGCAGCCAGAATTCGGAAGCTTCAAAACTGTTGTCTAAGGCTTATTTATGTATAAGGAGGAGAGAGCACTGAAGCAAACTGATTGAGTATGCACTGCCGACGAGACTTGCATGCTCTGTTTTTTTTAATAAAATCCTTTAATTTAAAATACCTCATATTGATTAGAAAAAGTCAAATGTTGTATGGATGTGAATATCGTTAACATTAACATCAATTAGATCTTTCGAAAACTAAGAGTTGTTATCTTGTCCCGAGGACACGTATCGAGATATTAAAATAAAGAGTTTTGCTACTATTACTATTTTGTTAAATGCTGCAGGAAGTGTGCATTAATAGCCTATTAGTTACCATTTAATTAATTAGTTATAGCGCGTATTATTTTGGTAACCAATAAACGTATTATTATTATCAGTCATAATTAAAAGAAGGTTAAAGAACAATAAAAATGTAATTTTCGGTACATATGCTTAAAGAAAATGTGATTTAACAAGTCAATTTTGTACTAAAAAGACAAAACCGTGTTGCTGAAGTTTTTCCGAAATTCTATTAATAAAACTAATGCTACATATTGTGTGATCATCGAATTGTTAAAATAAAAAAAAATTATAAAAAAAAGTATGGAGAAAAAATGATCCTTGGTACCGTTCGATACGTGCACGCGTCATTAACCATATCGAATATCGATGCCCTTCAGACAAAAGAACACTGTGAGAGAAAAATGACCGAAGGAAGGTATACACGTCGTACATTACTCTGGCAACTATTAAAATTCGAGTTAAATTGCACGCCAATCTACTTCGAGGTTCATTACTAAAAAGTCATCTCGCGCTCTACTTTAGATTTATACTCTTTATTTCTGAAATACGTGACCAACAAAAGTGCTCTCTCGGTTTAGATTATCTCGTTTGCTCGAGCACATGAACTCGATTTGTTGTTCGGCGTTTGCTTTTGCATTTTATTGACATGTGATGAATTTATGCTTTGCTTTGCTTCATCAATAGATTCAGTTAATAACCGTGAAACAATCTTGGATAGATTATTGAGGTTTTTGCCCGGAATGTTCATTTACGTTGCGGGTGCACACAATTCAATTATTTTAATCATATTTATAATATGTGTGCGTAGGATATTTTCTATTTTCACTTTAAAATATTAAAGTAATAGCGTCAGTTTTCTGCACAAGTGCTAGTTTAAATCATCCTTTAATCCACGTTAAATACTATAGGTATCATAAACCAAAGATTAAAATACAAAAACCCGCCCGATAAAGAAAAACAAGACAAGGGAAAATCTGCGAAAAACTCGCTTTCCATACATTTTACGCGGTATACCGGTTGTACACCCAGCCAGACGATTTGCAATGATGACCCTGATACTATTTTTGTCTAGCGGCAACTTTTACCACCAGCGATCCGTAAAATGAAAATATCTTAAATTTGTGACTTACTCAAAGAAACATAAGGCAAGTAATAGAAGTTGTAGTATAAATAGCGAAAACTGTAATATATAGTATGTACCTTAGTTAAAGAGTATTTACCAATATATTTTTGTGTGACATTGAAAAACCTCCCTGAGTAACGCCTATTTTTATGGAAGATCCGTTAATTCTATATTAAATTACAGAAACGAATTAAATACATTGCAGCAATAATCAGACCTTTTTTAAGGCCTCTGACAATATGCCCATATCCTTATTACATATTTTCTTAGATTTAATGAATCATCAATATGGCCTTTGATGAGCAGAGATGTAGCCACTGAACGTGAAGGTTTGTAATATTCTTGACATATGCCAATGAGAACCTTTGAACTACCAATTTAAAAAATAGCAATGAGACAACTAAGTCACTAAGCACTCGACAAAAATTATATAGTTTATTTGTATTTAACGTGATATGTAGAGAGTAGGATCTGTTTAATTGCCTTAAAACTCTTACATGTGTTTCCTATCTACTTTTTCCTTTTAGTACTTTTCCCTGAAGAAGTTAAATAGCAGAAACAATGTGCCTGTGTCGATAGGCACCAGACTTAGTTTTTCTACTTCTTAAAGCACAATTTTATTTAATGTAAGTGATTTAACATAAATTAATCATCGATGCACACCACTCTCTTTATTCCTTATTCCTGCGAACTGCACATTCAATCTTTTCTTGGTTGCCAAAATCACCACACATTAATACGCAATAGATATGCATAGATAAAGTATTAACTTAAAGAAAAAACGACAATGGTTGATCCATTTTTTGTTTTTCCACTTGCGCATGCATAGAGAGGAAATGCAATATGCCACACGTATTGGCCATCCTTACGTTCAATTTGGGTAGGACTGCAGTGAATAAATTGATTTTCATATGCAAGTCCTTATTATGCAAGATAATTGTAAAAGTTAATTATAGACTAAAAAAACTTATTCTATGATCTTTTCTTTAAAGAAGGATAATCAATTTAATACAGTTTTATTTTAAAAAATTAAGAATTAAATTCAGTTCCATAAGAAAAAATTAAAATCTAAACTTTATTCCAAGGTTCATAGGCAAAGTAAGTATTTATTAGAACTAATATTAAAATAGTTATTGTTACAAGTTACAATGCTTCTATACAAACTACTCTGGGTGTTTAAGTCTAAACCTATACAGAATATTTCGAGGTGTAAATATCACAAAAATGTTATCAAAGAAGACAACTTCTTTTGCCCTGTTTCCTTAAACATTTTAAAGAGTAAGGCCGGTCATCCATTTATTCGACATGTCGTCCACAATTTGTTTGCGACAATTGTCCGAAAACAAATGTCGTAAGGAAATAAGCTGAGCTCGTCCACTTGTACGCATCATGTCGTCGGACGAGGATGCAATTTTATTACTCGCGTTGGTTCACCGACGTAGAAAACAAAAAAGAAAGTTTTGGGTTCATCCATACTTTACTGCCAATCAAGAGAGAAGTGCATTCGTAAGCGGCAGATCAAAAGAAATCATCGAAGATCCTAATAAAATTGCAATCGTTCTACAGAATGTCATGAGCTAGCTTTCTTGTATTACTTTATAAACTGGAACCCCATATCGCCAAGCAAAATACAAAATTTCGTGAGTATATCACCTGAAGAAAAATTAATAATAACGTTGCGGTAAGTAAAAAATTATTTCTTTATTACACAGAAAGTAATTGACGGGGATAAACTAACCTGTAAACAACATTGTAACAATAAACTTAGTAGTATTAACTGCAAGTAGAAAATCAATAATCGTCATCGTTTGGAGATATTAATGGTGATGGAGCACTTGAAATGGTTGAATATGAACATGGTGTTATTGATTGATTGGGTGAAATCAGTAGTGGTATATTTACATTTCTCGAATAAGATGGTGCTGTTAATTGAATGTACTGCGGGGACTCAGTACGTGTCGAGGAGCTCTTTGACAGTAGTCGATCGGAACCATCTTGTGGAAATCTGGGATAGGTTTCTTGAGGATGTCTGATGATTGTGTATGTGATATATTAACGGCTTCAAAAGAACGTGTTTGTGGCTCTGATGGATATATTATATCACCTATTGCTTGCATGGTTCGCATTTTAAACTGATGCTTCTGAGTATGGTTCATTCTGTGTATATCCGCAAAAAGGCTTTTTAAAAATTGCAAATCCGGATCGTCGATTTCTTTTGTAGTATTTTTATAATCGAAATAATCTATAGCGCATTTCTCCAATGGATCCAATTTTGCTTGTCTCAGTTTTTGGGTTTTAGTATAATTATGAAATTTAGCTAGGGTTTTCTGTTTTTTAAAAATAGGTTCTTCAATATTTTCAACATTTTTATTTGCCACTATTTCGGTTTTATTTGTTGCAGAACATTGATCCAAATTGTCGCTGGCAACTTCATTAACATCGCTAGAACTGCTATCCTTATCTTCATCTTCTACTAGTTGTTGTAAAGGAATATTACTCTGTTGACTTCTAGATTTGGAAAAAAGCTATAAGAAAATGCAAATATTTAGCCAAATAATAGGTTTTCTTAGGTTTTGCTGCAGAACCAGATGGAGGCTTTTGTCTTAAGTGTCATAGGCGGATCGAATATTTTTCCATTTTTCTTTGCAGGCTGCACCTGAAATGAAATTGTAACTAAGTTTTCAATTTCTTATTATATTGAGTATGGCACATAAATAAAATATAAATATAATGCACTATTCCATTAAAGAGAAGTTTATATTTTAGAAACAAATTTTAAAACATTTTACGCTTGTTTTTTGTAAAATTATTTGTCAAAAACATTTATTAGTGCTGTTTATTACTATGAAGTTTACACACATATGACATATTTTATTTTATTTTACAGATACTTTGCTACGGGATTAAGTTTTAAGCTATTGTCTTTTCATTTTATAAGGGGTGAGAGTACCATAGGACGAATAGTCGAAGAAGTATCGGATAGTATTTGGGAATGTTTGCGCGAGGAATATATGCCCGTTCCTAACGAACAAATATGGATTGCCACAGCAAAGAGGTTTAACGATTTATGGAATTTGCCAAACTGCGTAGAAAGTATTGACGGCAAGCATATTAGAATAAACTGTCCTGCTAAATCTGGATCGGCATTTTACAATTATAAAAATTATTTTTCTATACAGTTGTTAGCTATCGCAGATGCCGACAGTAACTTTATTGCTATTGATGTGGGTGATTATGGCAGAAATGGCGATGGTGCCGTTTTCCGTAAATCAAGTATTGGTATACATTTTAAAGCAGGCACACTGAATTTTCCACAATCGCAGCCATTACTAAAGGAGCCACATGAGCTGGCTTTTCCGTACTACCTTGTAGGTGACGCAGCATTTCCACTTTCAACGCATTTGCTGAAACCATTTCCAATGAGAGGATTAACAAATCAAAAACGGATATTTAATTATAGGCTGTCACGAGCTCGTCGAATGTGTCTTTGGAATATTGGTTTCGAAATTTAAATTACTTCAAGGTCCTATTCTCTGTTCCTCAGAAAAAAACTGACAAAATTGTGAAAGCATTATGCATCTTGCATAATTTCATTTGAAAACGTGAAGGAGAACTGTCCCAAATATCAGTTCAAGACGATTCTGAGAGTGTTACTTTACAGTCACTTCAACCTGATCCCCGACGAAATACAGAAGAAGCTCTTGCTCTTCGAGAAAGACTTTGTCAATGTGTTATTCAGCCATATGCAGCTTTGCCATGGCAAGCCCAATATGCTCCAAATTAAAACAATATAACAAATTATTTCAGTTTTACCTGTTTCATTAAATCCCTTTTCAACTTCATTCCATGTTTTTTCCTGAAAGTGTCTCTTTGAATATTCAACGCTTAAAGTGTAATCATATAATACCCTGTACTTTTCAACAGCTTCCACAAATTTAATATTAAAATTAGGGTCTTCCTTTATATTTTCGCTGCACACACACGTTCACCGTATTGAACAAACGACAAATGTCACTTGAAAACACAGCAAGCAGTGTCGCAGACAAGTACTGGCTCGTTTGCGACGTGTCCGTTTAATGTACGAGAGGCAATTTAAAACTATGAGTTCTGATAAAAAGTGACATGTCGGCGACACGTCGACGACAATTGTCTTTTGACGTGAACAAATGTCTTTTAGGTGGACGACCGGATTTAGAGGAACAATCTATTGACTAAGAGGTGTGTACTTTTTTTTAATTTAAAAGCTATAAATCGATTAAATTGATGACCTGCTTCTACATTAACTGCAAGGTGTGCTATCATAGATATATAGACTCATCGGACCCTATTACAAAACTTCTTTCTAATGAAATAATAACGGAGACGTACAACTTTAGGCGACATAGTGTATGGTTATTGCAACGTCAATAAAAATTAGAATCTTAAATTTGAAAAATGAAATAAATTTCTAAACCCATTCAATAAGAACGTAAATTAAACAAATAAAATAAAACACTTCATGAAGATAGCACACCTCACAAAAAACCACATAAGAAACTTTTAACTGCCCTAATTATCATTTCAGACTAATACATTCATGAGACTATCCTGGCTGATGCGCAACAGCTGAATACTAGCTCTTCCAATTTATCTTTATGCATGTTAATGGTTGATAACATATAAGCACTTGTCTGACCCTGGATTGCCTACCAGTACTCCTTTCAAATACTTCTGTCTTGTTCTTTTTGTCGGCATTGACAGTGAAGTTAGTTTAAATGTATGCTAAACACTGTATCTTGAGACTGTTGTTATATATATATAAGAGAAGCGTACTCTCGGCTCACTAGTTAAGAAGTAAAATGTTGAATATTGTAAATGCAGTAAAAATTATTAAAAACGCCTGCTATATATGGAACCCTTTATTGTATAGTGAAGCTTCTTAGAAGTCTTAAATCAAACTCGGCCATGGCGATTTACGAACTGAAACTAACTAACATTTGAATTACCTTTAACTTTACAAATTATGAATGACATTAAATTTTGTAAGATAATAACTAAACTAACTAAATAATTTCACCAAACACTGTCACTTTTAGAAACATTGTTCTTAGGAATATTGTCGATGTTACTTGAGTCTGTAAATTTTGCTAACACAAAGATTGAAAAATTGAAATTTGCTTAGTTAGAGTAGAAAAATATAAGAAGATTTAAAAAAAAGGGTTCTGTGCCATTTTTAGAACATCACAATAGATGATGCTGGGATTCTGAATGTCACTACGTTTAGTTATTCCAGTAGTTTTATTAATAAACCTTCATTGTCCGCCTTTTTTATGCCCGAACACTTACGTGCTCCTAGTTGTTTTTCTGTTTTTGAAATTTCCTTTTCTTTACCTATCTATCTTAATTCTACGTACTTTTAGTTGCTTCCCATTTTACTGCTAGATCATTACTTTGTTTTTGCTTTAGTGTAATAAATTATGTTTAATTAGTATTGTCTATATGTATGTATTATCTGAGGTCCCGTACCATTCAGCCTAGCATTGGTTTCAAAAATCTAGTGGAAATAGTAGATTTTTCCGTAAAATTTTATTGTGAATTAGCAGCAATGAAGGTAATAATTACTAAATATAGACCAATAAATGATAAATTTAAAGGTTTTTCTTGAGCGTTTGCTCCTATATTTTATCTGGTTGCAAAAAAAGTATTTTGTATGTTTTTATATAATGATTTTAATAAAATAACCAGGAGAGATTTTCTAAAACAGATACAATAAGCATTATAGATAAAGTTTTATAGGCAATTACCATAGACAACAAATGATTTTAACCCTTTCTTGTAGGACTATTGTGCCATTGACATTCAAAGGTCTTGATACCAAAAGTAGGAAGGTCAAGTATATATGTTGTGCACTATCCAATCACAAGAACTATCACGACAAGGCTCTTTCAGGCCTTGGAATGTTGTGATTGGGTTTCATTATTTTGTAGTAAGAAAGAGTCCAACGAAAGGTTTATGGACAGAATTGACACAGTTTGAAAAATAATTTAACTTACAACTACAAACTTCTAAATAGGAAGCTTTTGCTAAATTCCAGATGGTCTTAAATTTAGCTAAAGCTCGATACAAGTGAAGTATGGTATAGAAAAATAATCCAAGCATTATTATAAAAATTAAAAATCCAGCTTATTTATCATACCTCGACAGGACACATTCTTCTATCTTGTTTCCAAAATGATGCCTATTTTTAAGACGGGTTTACTCTTGCGAAGATCACATATTATTAAAAAATCAACTGTACAGCTATTTTGAGGAAAACGTTCTCTTTTATTGAAAATGGCTCTCTTTAAAATAAAGTTTATTCATGCTTATGAAAAAAAAAATTTCTTACAATCGTTACAAGTAGATAAATACATATTAAAAAATTATTTCACTCACAAATTATTAAAGTTTTACATTGCAAATTAAAACCCTTATCTAGAATATTAAAAAAATAATACCCAAGATACAATTTCACAAATACTAAATAAAATAGTCACAATTTACAAGCAGTTAAAATTTTGGAAACCCCAATATCAATTTCAATTTCCTAAAACCTATTTTTGTTCCATTTTCACCAATTTTCACAGTTGAGCTTGTAGATACTCATCAAAGCTATAGAAAGCTCTATCAGCAAGTAATTTTTTTACTGAGGCAGCAAAAATTTTTTCATTTAGAGCTTTAATATTATTAGCAAGTTTATTAAAAAAGCTTGGGGCATAATAAGTAGTTGAGATACGAGATTTATTGAGTCTCAGAAAGTGCATTTCCAGGAAATCTACCTGTCGAGTGCTGTGAGTATGAATTTCTAATCTCTGGGTATATTTATGTAAATCATTTTTTGTATATATTAGACATTCAAAGATATACCGTGATGGAAGTATAAGAATTTTAAGTTTTTTGAAAGAGTCTGTCACATCGTCCCTGAAACCCAGACCCTCGACAACCCTCAGAGCTCTTCTCTGCAGTTTAAAGATTCTCCTAGCTTGAGGTGCATGACCCCAAGCCAAGAGACCATAATTGCAGGTGGACTGTATTAGTGCATGGTAAACCATTAACAAAACATCCTTATTTACTGTGCCTTTTAAGCGTTTTAAAAGAAATATTTGTTTTGCCAATTTATTTGCAATGAACTCCACATGCTTATCAAATATCATAGTAGGATCTAAGTGAACACCCAAGAATCTCACCCCATCCGAACTCTCAACATTGGTACCCTCTGTATTTCTCAAAGAGAATAGGACTTCCCCCGTTTTGTTGACATTTAGGCTAAGTCTATTTGCACTGAACCACTTACCCAAATCTGACTTCACCTCCACCAGCATCAGTTTCAGTTCTTGCAAACTAGTACTCCTCCAAAGAGCAGTAGTGTCGTCAGCAAACAGTAGCAGCCTAGACTCAATTGACCTGTCGATATCATTGACATAAATAATAAAGAGGAGTGGCCCCAAACTAGAACCCTGTGGCACACCATGAGTTATTTTGCATTCTTCTGATAAAGCTCCACCCGAACAGGTTTTCTGTACACGTTCAAGAAGATAAGTTTCAAGAAGTGATAAACTGGGTGGGGTCAGACCATAAAGTTTAAGCTTTCTCAGAAGGATCCTATGGGATATGCAGACCCCATTTCAAAGCCCTCAACCACATACTCCATAAGATCCAGTATAGCCTTAACAATCGATTGTTTTTTCCTAAACCCATACTGAAAGTTTTTGAGGATTTCATTTTGTTCAAAATAGATATAAAGTTGATTTTTTAAAAGAATCTCAAAAACCTTCGATATTATTGGAATCAAAGATACTGGACGGTAATTATTTAAATCATTTCTACTTCCTTTTTTAAAAATTGGTATGATCTTTTGAATTTTAAAGCCGCTTATGTAGATGCCTTCCCTTATACATAATTTTAAAAGCTTTGTTAATGGATATATTAAATGCTCTTTTAATTGTTTTAGAAGAGGGACATTCATTCCATATATGTCTCTAGAATGTTTATTTTTTAAATTACTTTTAGCATCTCTAACTTGTATATACGTCACTTCACTAAAAGGAAAACCCCCCACAGGGACACCCGACAGGCAGGCCTGATCCATAAATGACTCAGCAGTGGCCGTGGCCAGTGGAATCTTTTTGAGAGTTTCCTCAGCTATACCTGAAGAACTACAATCTGCCAAGCAGCTTTCGTTCTATTATCAGCCTGTAGTATATAATGAGAGTTTGCCACCCTTTTTGCAGATATAATTTCTTCCCTATACCTTTTTCTAAAGATTTTGACCTGTTCTGCAAGTTCTAGACATTTATTATTGCTATACAAGGAGTTTAAGAAATGCAAGGTTTCGCGCATTTGCTTTAAATGAATAATAAACCAAGAGACCTGACAATTTCCCATCACACTCTTCTTTTTTACTGAGAATGATGCATCCATTGCATTCACTAACAAACCAATAAAAAATGATCTCATTTACAGTATCAGGGGAGCATAGAAAATCCCAGTCAACGCTTTCCAACATTTTGAACATGTTTTGGATACCCCTCTGTGTTATTGGTCTATGAAAAATTTGCTTTGTGTGAGTTGTACTATGCATGTTTAGAAAATGAACTTTAATTTTAACGGCTTTATGATCTGATAGAACAGTCGCGAGAAAGGCAGCGTGTAAGGCAGACACAGTCCATCTTTTTTTAAGTTTCCAATTTTTCCAAACATTGATCCACTCGTGACAGTTGTGCAAACATGTAAAGACCTTGGCACTACAAGCCTATAGCAAATGCACAAAAAAGGATTTGCTGAAAAATGCTTTAAGAACTCTCTTTTGTACGATTTCTTTTCTCTAAAATTTATGATATTCATGGTGGGAACAACCCATATTTGACTCTTTATATTAGTAATTGTTTAAATGGCTATTTTCAAATAATAGTTCCCCTTCAATGTTATTACTAGAATTTTATGAAAAGATTTTAATAGATCCTCAAACTTACTAGTGTAATTTGTTAGTGCCGTAATGTGTTTGTAAACAATGCGGAGGTTATGAATTTTACTTTACTATTTATGATGGTGACATGGGGAATGATCAAATATCCGAAAAATAAATTCATTTTTTTTTAATATTAATTTGTGTAAAAAAAATAATTAGAAATATTCAACGTCTTTATAGCAATGTCCTTCGCAACAAAGGTAGCAACAATAAGTGGATCGATTAAAGAAAACACACGAAATAAAAACTAAGTTTTATTATATATTTTTTACATATTTTTATTTATTTATATAATATCATTTTATTCATTCCCAACATTTCAAATAAAATATTTTAAAACCAGTGGTGGTAAAACCCATCTCCGTTCCGCAAAAGTGTTTTCTTTTGCCCTTACATACGGAAAAGCCCGTTTCGCAGAATTTACTTTCGGAAGTGAGAACATACACGGCATTTACGTTCTGATCCCCGGAATACGTTACGAAATACGCTTTGTACGTGTGTCTGGCATTCCAGCGAGTTTATCCAGAAGCATATTTGATTTAATATACTTTAAGGATGTTACGAATTTATTGTAAGAAGAAAAATTGCTTAAGAATAGTGAATTCGGTTTAATCCGGTTCGGATTCAATTGATTTAAAGCGTTGAACATTTCTGTTCTATTAATCAAAAACGTTATAATATTCCATGGGAACTTATTTTCTGAATGAACTCCTTAACTAACCAAACAAGAATATTCATTATTTGTTTCTTGCATTTCCCCGCTTCACTAATTTTATACTTAATAGAAATAATAGAAATTGAAAAATATTTTATTTGATACATTAGATGGCAAATCAACCTGAAAGAATAGATAACCTTGTTTTAGCGCGAAAAAATATTTATATATAAAAAATATTGTTTTCGTTTGCGGTCAGAGTAATTATAAATCCAATCTTTGCAATTACCATGCATTAAATTGGCATTGAGCGAGGTGTACTTGTATCCTTGTCTATTAGAGGAAAAAATTGGTTGATGGTTAGTTTTTAAACTAGAATCTTTCACTAGAACTGACGCCTTCATGTGCCAAAAATTATCATTAAAACTAGTTAAGAAACTTATTTAAGGCTATACTGCCCTAATCAGTTCATTCATTCATAAATTTGAAACTTGAAAAAATTTCTATTAACATGGAAATCACTTTCCATGGTTCTTCTTTTTTGCATTATATTTTTTTATTGTTGTATACATTTCAGCATCATTTAATAACTAGCATGATGAGTTAAAGAAGGACATAAAGTTGAAAACTTGCAACTAATACATCAGCATTATAAAACTAAATAAATAAACGCTCTGAATAAAATTAAAAAATAATACTTCACTTTGATTTACACGGAACTCAGGCCTTTAATATCCTATTAAATATTATTGATTAATCTATAAAAGACCTGATGATTGATCTCAATACCGCAGTTAATGATTTGATATTAATTACTTCTAAGAACAAAGAAATCAACCGGTTCATACCATATGTGTATGCATTGAAAGGTTCATTTAATTGGTTTATAACAATTGATTGTATATTTTTTTTTCAAATAAGATCATTTAGCTCTTTTTTTGTTGCGTTTTTAGTATAAGTAAGTGGTGTTTTTTTTTAATATACAGTGTGACCCATTTGTTTTCGGGTCACCCTGATAAAAAGTTTATTTTTGGTGCGATTTTGCTAGGTTTTTTTTAAATGTTAGGTCCAGAAAAACTGCATCATTATAACAAAAAAAAATTCTGCCATGCAAATTCCAAGGCCTACTAATGTCAGTTTTTAGGGGCCAAATTTTAAGAAACCATGCTAGGCATTTTTTTAGCAAAAAATTGTGCACACCACTGGATTCGGCATCCCCCAAAACGGCCTTATACCAAATTTCACGAAAAAATATTAAATAATAACAATTTTATGATAAAAAAAAGAAATGGGCTTTACTTCTAAATTGTCTCTAAAAATTATTGAAATATTGAATTGTCACATTTGACATCTAACTGTCAAAAGTGGTAATAGAACGTGTTTAGATAGTATTAGTAATCATGGAAAATTTAAATTTAAGAGAAAAAATTGAAATTGTTCGTCTTGTTGGTGGTAAGTCTGTTTTTGAAGGTGGTAGACAATGGTACAGTGAAAACATCTTGTTGGACTTGCATTGTCTTATTTATTTAATGTAACACGACGTTTCGGTTGGTAAGTATCTCCAACCGTTATCAAGTGTAAACTTTTTTTGTTGGTGGTAACACGCGTTCGATGAGAGAAACTGCCAGAGAATTTAATATTTGTCATCCTGATAGACCAGTAAGTCTAAGTACTGTGCAACGTGTTAATAAAATTTTCAATGAAACAGGATCTGTTTCGAAAAATCTACTTAAAAATAGACATAATGGACGACGTGCCGTTAAAATATTTTGGAATATTTTAACGGCCATCCTCAAAGTAGTGTCAGAACGGCTAGTTTGGTCCTTAACATCCCCAGAGAAAGTATAAGAAGATGTTTGCAAAAAAATAACATAAAAGCATTTAAGCCAAAATTTTTGCACACCTTAGAGGATGGTGACCAGGCAAGAAGATTAGAGTTATGCTATTGGCTTCAGAGAGAATATTTAAACAACAGAAACTTTCTAGATGAAATCCTTTTTAGCGATGAAGCCACTTTTACCACAAATGACGTAGTCTCAGGTCAAAATTGCCGCCACTGGTCCGTGCAGAATCCAGAATTTATAATAAATGCAAGGAGACAGTATTCGCAAAAAATTAACGTTTGCTGTGGAATACTAGGGGACAAAATTATTGGCCCTTTTTTCTTTAATGGTATCAATCAATCAATCAATCAATGCTTTATTGTCAAGAAATTGTTACAATTTGTAGACAAAGCTGTAAAACAAAACACAATTAAAAAAAAGAAAAACAAAACAAAATTTAAAAAAAAATATAAATAAATAAATAGAATAGATAATCTACAATATATACAGATTAATACAATTTAGAAATTGTAAGTAGTCAAAAATATTATTATAAAATATACAATTTAATGTATACAATTTCAAAAAAAAGATCATTAAAAAATCTCTCTACGTTAAAAAAAATGTAAAAAATGTTTAAAAAAGTAAAAAATTATAAAAAATCCTAAAATAGCTACAAAAAGCAGTATACCTAAACATGTACAGATAGTAAAAATACATAATCTGCTAGTGCGAAATTTCAAATCAATGATTACAAAAAAAAATCGTTAACTGTGTAAAAAGCTCTCTCCAGTAAGAATGCTTTTAATGCTTTACGAAATGCAAAAAAAGATGTGATGGATTTAATGGAATTGGATGGTAATTTGAATACAATTAAATTTTTGAATTTTCTTAAGAATAAATTTTCGAACGCATTAGAAGATTTACCCTTAAGATATCACCTTAATTTGAAGTTTCAATTAGATGGTTGTCCTGTCCATAATGCTCGTTTAGTAAGAGACTGGTTAAATCAACATTTTGAAAACTGTTGAATAGGACGAAACAGTTCTTTCGTTGAGTGGCCACCGAGATATCCTGACTTAACGCTACTCGATTTTTTTCTCTGGGGCTTACTTAAAGAAAAAGTGTACAAATCAAGACCTCAAAATTTAGAAGATCTACAAGTCAAAATAATCCAGGTTTGTTCAGAAATTACTCCAGAGCAAGTCCGTAAAGTTATTTTAAATGTAGGCAAAAGGAATGTAAAATGCATAGAAAACAATGGTGGATTAGTAGAAATTTCAAAAATTTAGTAGCGGTTAATTTTTAATTTTTTTGTTTGTTGTTTTTATTTTATTTGTATTTATTTTTGTTAGTTTATTGTTTGTTTTTATTAGTATTTAGTTCGAAATTGTTATTTGCTTGTATTATCTTTGTTCAATTTGTTTTTTTATGGCTATCTACACATTTTTAAATGTAAATAAATGCATAATTTTCCTTTTTATTTTTTGTTATAAAATTGTTATTACTTAATATTTTTTGGTGAAATTTGGTATAAGGCCGTTTTGGGGGATGCCGAATCCAGTGGTGTGCACAATTTTTTGCTGAAAAAATGCCTAGCATGATTTTTAAAAATTTGGCCCTTAAAAACTGACATTAGTAGGCCTTGGAATTTGCATGGCAGAATTTTTTTTTGTTATAATGCTGCAGTTTTTCTGGACCTAACATTTAAAAAAAAACCCGAGCAAAATCGCACCTAAAATAAACTTTTTATCAGGGTGACCCGAAAACAAATGGGTCACACTGTATGTATATATTAAGTAAACACAGCAATTAAAAGTTAAGTAAGTTATCAAAACATTAACCTAACCTCAAATTGTGTTGATTTAATTTTGAGTTTTTTTAAAATATTATAGCAACAACTAAAACTAATTTTGCTTAAAGTTAAAGAGCTAAGTCGCTACTGTGTGTGTAGCATATTGATTCTCCACAATTATTTTGTTTTTATTGGAGTTTTTCTAAGTAAAGTTTGTAAGGTTATATTGTGAATAATGAAGCCCTGCAACAATTGTTTAAAGCCAATCAATGATGATCACATAGAGAAAGCCCCTAGATGTGATAGCTGCCGTGTATTTTTTCATTTAGATGAAAAATGTTCCGGTCTTTGTGCAAGTGAGCAGAGAGCCATAATAGTTGTGCAGAAACGCATTATTTTGTTCTTTTGTGATGCTTGTGTGCTCTACTTCAAAAAAATTCATCTGCTGACAAACAAATTTATTCAACTAGAGGAGCAGACTAAATCCCTAAAGGATGAAGTGGAAACATTAAAAAAACAGCAGACTGCTCAAGGGAACTTGGGTGTTCCTGCTAACAGGAATCAGTGTTACATGAAATTGAAGATCGTGCAGAGCGGGCGAACAATCTAATAGTTTACGGTGTTTCTGAGTCTGGAATTAGCAGTATGCAAGAAAGAATTGATAATGACAATGTTGTACTTGCCCCCTATCTTAAAAAATATTGGCATCGCACAGGATGATGCTTTAAAGGCTTTACGAGTAGGGCAGGCTTCCGAATGAAGGAACAGGCCAATTAAAGTGGTAATTAAACACTCAAATTTGGTAAAGAATGCTATGAAAAGGCAAAATAGACTTGATGGTAACATAAGAATAGGCTATGATAAAACAAAGCTTCAGCAAGAATAGTTCAAAGCTGTTTTATCTGAGCTACGTGGCAGAGAACAAGAAGGAGAGACTGATTTAATTATTTAATTCATAAATTGTTCCCCATCAATTACCAAAAAGCCACTACCAAAAAACCGAACACATTAACCTCCATATCTATTTATTTTCAGAATCTGGGTGGCATTGGTACTAAACTTGATCAACTTCGTGGTGCAATATTACAATGTGATTATGATGCCATTATTTTGATTGAGACGGCTAAATGAACATTACTCAGACAATGAATTAGCTAATTCTGAATATCAGATTTTTAGGCTAGATCGCAATTCCTTAACTAGTACTAAACAACGTAACTTTTTATTAAAACTTACTTATTTATTTTACTTCTTAGCCCTAATCTAAGTTTATGAGAGTGCACACAGTATATTTTTCATACTGTGTAACACTACAATAATAGATACTGTGGTAGGTGGTTTCACTAATTTAAAAGGTTAGAACATTTTATTTTGAAAAATAGTATAACAACTTTATAAACTTTATTCTTCAATATATCTAAAATAGTTTTCAATCAAGCTTCTCCTGACTTAATTTCCACCATTAGGATCATCTTGGATTACGGGTGGAATTTCTGGAATCTGGTCCTCCTCCATTACCAGCAAAAATCTTTCGATATCTTCTGGGTTGGGAGGTTCTGCCTCATTCTGTTCTTTGCAAATATTATAAACTACTGCTGAGGCAATTATGACTGTCAATATTGTATCCAACTTTAAACGACAACTATATACCAGCACTGGGAATCTACGTTTCCAAACTCCAAAGACCCTTTCAATAGTGTTCCTTGTTTGGACGTGAGATTCGTTATATGTATACTTGTTCCTGTCTAGTTGCAGGTTCTTGTACCGGGGTTAGCAAATAAGATTTCATATTATAACCCCCATGACCTAAAATAAATGATTATAACTTAACATAAAACCTCTGTAAATCAACTTATCAGAAACAAATAAAAACTAAACTTGTAAGTCATTTTAAACTCTAGATAAAGCGTTAAAAATAAAATTTAAATTTAAGTTCTTTGCAATGCAAAAATCATCTCTATTTGTATGCCTATCTTAAATATGCACCCTGTTGACAATTAACTATAGTCATATTATAATAAAAATAGCAACACATAGTTTTACCTAATAAAATAGAATTTGCAATTACTATTATTAAAGATTGTGGGGTCATGTGATGATCCTGGCCATCTGGCAATCGCATTTAATAATTTAAGATCTGCATCTTCCATAGCTTGAACATTAATTGAAAAAAAACTTTTTCGATTTCGAAATATTTCTCCATCAGCTCCCCCTCAAAAATTATAATAGAAACCTTAATTTATAAAATGGGCTAAGTATAGCTTGTTTTAGACTTAAATACATATCGTTATTGAGTGAATAATATATTAATTACTACCAGGAGACTGAATTCGAGCATGTGCGCAATCAATTGCTTCAATAACTCTGGGAAATCTTGCTTTCTCAAAAAACTTTAAATAGATTTCATAGAGAAAGGGATTTTAATAAACGTAGGGTATAATTTAGCTAGAGACCTTCCAACTCGAACAATTATGCGAGACACAGTCGAAACATGTTCTCCACCAAAGTCTCCAATACATGAAAGGTGGGTTCCAGTTGCCAGAAATCTAAAGAATATGAGGAGTTGATTGATTGGAGCTACGCTATTGTTTCTAAAAGAAGTACTAAAATTTAGGGCACATTTTACTTATTTCACAACATAGTCTTTACTTTTTTCTATATTTATTTTATATTTTATTTATTGATTGCAGTAGTATATACTTAAGCCATAACAATCAATATAAAAATTAATATAAGAATAGTGCTATTTATGCCGGGCTTTACAGTATGTTACTATACTTACGTATCATAAAGGGAACTCTATTTCGCCTTAAATTAAATCTAAAATCTGCAAAGCAGTGAGTTTCGTAATACGAAATCGTCAAAACTCTGAAAATAATCGTCTCGTTCGTAGATTCGCCTAGGTATTCTTGGAACAACCGCATCATATTCTTCGTCTTCAAATAAAACATCATTGTTTAAAACATTCATTACGATTTTTTTTGCACAAGTTGTTGCTTTGATGTCTTTGCTGCAGAATCTTTTGCAGAAGGCAATTACCAGATGCCCAACAAATTACAAATAGCCAAAGAATAACTGCCGCTTAGCATAGAATCAGTTTTAAGTAAAGCTTAACGTTAAAGTTTTACCGGTGCAAACAAAATCTGAAACTTAAGTTACACTTAAAGTTAAGGTTAACCTAGCAGCTACCTTCGATGAATTGACAATATAAAAGAAAACGTCATAAAGGCCCAGTTTTTATTTTATGCTGAACAATTATCCAGCCAAAATATAAAATGCTTGGCGTCACGATTATTAAGCATGAACTGGAAAAGGGTGCTGATCAGTTCCTCTTTTTCTTGACCACGAATAACTTCGTGCCAAACAACTGCAACCGGTAGAATCTTTTTATCTTTTATCCCAAGGGGTATAAATGTTTCATTGTACAAAACAAGTCTTTGTGTAAATAAAACTTTTTTGAAGTTCTCCATTCTCGGCAGCAATATTATTTTTTCCAAATCTGGTGAAACGCTGCTCAATAGCTGCATCTTCCTGATATAAATGTCGCGCTGTTTTTGCACGGTTTATATGATCTGAACATTTTTTACATGTGTCACATTCTGGATTAAGGTTTTCACGCTTATTGGGATGTAGGTCCATTATTTCACAGTGCTCGCACTCTTTCCAAGTTTAGTGAACCTGATGTTTTCACTAAATAGTATTTTCCGATAAGCTTCGTACCCGCATTTATATTGCGGATTTTTTTCCAAAAAATCGTTATGCATAATAGTTACCGTAACGTCGCTAGGTAAATATTTTGATTAAATATTGATGGATTAAATTAATGAACATGCGCTAATATTACTTGTCTATTAAGTTTGTTAGGAGGTGAATTATTACCCCTTTGGTCTTTGTTTGGAAGTTAAATTTAAAATCAGCTGGTTCAACACAAAAACGCAGCATCCAACAGTCTGCATGACAAAATACTCCTTTCTTGCACTGTATATTACACTTGCTGCCATTCTAACTTGCAGAAGGTTAGATTTTACAAAAGGCAGTAAATAGGTGTTCAAAAATGAATTTCGGATTTTTTGCTAGTTACCCCCTTGCTCCATAGTTGGGCAGTACTCACCAATTAATAATTTCATTCAACTCCAGATGTAATTTTTGGAAGGCGTATATTTTTTTGTAAACTCTAAATAGACGACAGCATTGCTCGTGTGGATCATGATGTAGTTATGTGAATGTTTGATTGTTATAAATTTACAACACGTACGACACCCATAACAATGCCAAAATACGATTTCTATATTTAATGAGGAGCAAGCCTGCAAGAATCCAATTTCGTAATTTAGCGTGTATATGTGTAATGAAAGACCTACACGAGTGTAGAAAATATCAGTCGTTTGCATGAAGCGAGGAAGGGGAGCAACTTTAATTTTGTCTTGGCCCGCTGATCCCCATTTCCATACGGCGTAAGAGCCGAGAGAGATAACCAGATACGGCGAAGTGTTAAGGGAAGCGAGACGGAGGTTTACTAATTAAGAATACAAAAGAAGGGAGCCCGTGTTTAAAATGCGTAAGGACGAAGGAGAAAGAAAGTGTATGCGTTACCTTACGACTTATATGAGAAAAGAAAACGGGGTTGGGGTTCGGTTTCCGCGGGAGAACAAAGGAGCTTTTTAAACGCGTTTTTTAGGACAATGCAAATTTTTTTTCGGGTGTCATTTGGGATGTGGGGGAATTTCTCATTAATCTATACTCTTAAATCCCGGTGATGGGGCGCTTTTTTTCTAATTTACATATTAAAGTGACAACATACTTTATCAGGGATCTTGGTTTGTTGGGAAAAATAACTTTCTTTGCTTATTTATTAATTATTATGGACTATTTTACACAATTGGCACTTGACCCATTTGGCACCCCTTGTGCAAGACTAATGGCCATTCTCTCAGACCATATAGTGGCGTCACAATTCAGGTAAAAGTCTGATTCTATCTATACGTATGACAACTTGGAACATTCGAACTTATTGTTTCGAAAATGCGAAAGGGATGTGGTGAAATATTATATGGCTTATCGTAAAAAAAAAACCTTTTTTCGACTTTCTTTACCTACACATGAGCCCATAAAAGTACTTTTACTCGGTACCAAGTCCGTTAGTTGTAAATATGAAGCTTATAGAGGTAAATTGGGTGTTTATTACGTTATACCCTTTCCGAGAAATAGAGGCTATTTGGTATCTCCGGCACCCTGTCACGTGAATGAACAATCCGGTATGCATGCGAGAAATTACGTTCCTGTTGCACGGGTGTGGGTGAATAGTTATTTTTTCAAAAAATAATTGCCACACGTTTAGGCTAAGCTTCCTACGAGCTGTCCTTCGGATAAAATCTACACCTAATTATTAAGTTTCGAAATTAACCTGCTTTTTCGAGTGATATATGGAATTAAATCGCAATTATTGGTTGCTATACAGGATGTTATACAGGGAGTTTTGCTATCAATCTGGCATCATTGGAACATTTTTTGGCATTATAATGCGGCGAAACGCGTAACCTTTAATAGACGCTGATTTATGAGACTTGGACTTTGAGTTTACTTTTTTTTCCCTCTTTTGGTCATATACTTAAGTTTCTTTGAGAGTAATGCCAGTCAGGCTACACTTATCCGAACCTACAGGAAGAACCTAATTGCACGGAAAAGTTTACTAATGAAAATTTGGTTCCTTCAATAATGTTTACAATTTCAACTAGTTCCAAAATTTATAAACATCAGATGCAGGGCACACACAAGGGCTCCTACTGCAGCGGTAAAGAAAGCTCAGATTATTTGGATTAAAGAAGAAATAAAAAATCATTACAGAAACCTAAATACCGTTAATTCTAAGCTTAAATTTCTTTATTTAACTCTAACTTTTGTGTTATCTTTTTTAGAATTTTGTATTTTAGATTTAAAATTTAGGGACGAAGTGGAGTCATTTGAATCTGAAACTTTTGGGAGATTGGGTAAGAAAATTTCCAACCTTAAGTCGTCCAATTTGACACAATTAAAACAACGTAATTTACCTGAATTTAGACAGAACTTGGGTGGTAATTTATATTTTGATTTTCACAAAAGATTTTTGAATTTATCTGTCATTTCATTTTCAGCGCATGAAGAAAATATTCTAAGTCATAACTTAAAATTAAATTTTTCGCATGAAGTTGATTTAAAAATTAAAGAAACGCTAGCAGTCGAGGCTGAAAATATCCTACAAACTACAGATATTACCAACAATAATATCCTTAGAGCATATACTATTTCTCTCGTAAATTCTAAATTGGACAAAAACAAAACTTTTAATTATAATGGTAAGCACTTAAGATCCTTAAAAACTAAAATTGAACAACATGATTTGATTGTCACTAAGGCCGATAAAGGATCTTGCTTAGTCGTTTTGAAACGCACAGATTATGTGAATAGGGTTGTGGATTTTCTTGATACCGATGAGGTTCAACCTTTGACTAGGGATCCCACAACTTCATTTTTTACAAAAATTAAAGGTGTTCTCGATAGATCATTATTAACCTTGGAGTTTTTTAATGTTAGAAGGGAGGCTCTGTATATCCTATGAACCCTAGAACTCCTCTTCTTTACGGGCTACCTAAAGTTCATAAAGAAGGACAGCCAATTAGACCAGTGGTATCTTTTATAGACTCTCCTTGCTATAAACTTTCTTCGTGCTTGAATGGGGTTTTAAGAGAGGTAACAGGCTTCTGAAGTTGTTTTTCCACTAAAACCTCCGTCGAATTTGCTATTTTTTTAAAAGGCATATATATACCAGATAATGCAATATTAATTTCCTAAGATGTGAAAAATCTTTTTCCCAGTATACCACCCACTGACTGCATTGAACTAATGGAATCTTTACTAGCAAATTCTAATCTACCCAGGCTGATTTCTTCAGACCTAATTTGGCTACTTAAAACTGTTTTAGATCAAAAATGTTTTAAATTCAATGGCAAAATGTATACACAGAAGGTTGGCTTAGCCATGGGATCATGCCTTTTCCCTTTCTGAAGTAAAGTTTTTATGTACAACTTGGAGTGCAAAATTATGAACAGTTCTTTCGCCGATCATATAATAGCGTATAAACGATATGTGTATGACATTTGCATTGTTTGGGGAGGCAATGACGATCAATTGTCCACCTTCTTGAATTTTACAAACGGTCTACATAGTGGAATTTCATTTACCTTAGAAAAGAAGCACAACAAAAGTTTAGTCTCTTTGAGAGTAATGGATGATTATTTTGAATTATAAAAGTGACAAAGGGAAAACGCTGGCAACCATTGAAGCGTAATTAAAAAGTCTGTAATTTAAGTCTAATTTTCTGCGGAAAATATTAGCTTAAATAATTGGAAACCTTGGAATATGTTCCATCTAAATTCATAATGTTGCGAAGTGTATTAATCTCACACTCACCTGACACTCCCGAGATCATGTGATAGGTTCCTTAAATCATGTTTTATATCTCTGCGGTAAGTGTGTATGCTTAATTTCATAGGTTTACCCATTGAGACTTAAATAGATTCAAGAAACTTCTAATGAGTGCAATAATAGTCGAGTAATATTTCCACTGAGTTAACCTATAAGTATTTACTGTATTTTCTGCGACAAGAAAGTGAAGAGATATATTCTTTTTATGGAATAAACCTCAGAAAGAATTTTGTATTGTTTAAAAAACTCCCAATTTTTTAGGGTATGTAACCGAGTTCATAACTAAACTTCTACCAATTGGATTTTCATGATTTTTACTTTAAAAGGTGGTTCGAAACCTCCTTAATTTGATTTAAAAATTATTTTTCTTAGATTCTTGTTATAACATATTTTTTCTCCAACTAATAGTTTTACAGAAAATTAAAGAAAACCTCTTAACAGTTTTTCCTAGGTTTTTCAAGAACTATTAGGAATATGGATCAAGACATTCATTGATTTCAAGATTCATTGTCGTATCGACCTTCATGATGTAGGGAAAGGTGGTGAAGGTGTAATTGTTGCTTTTAAAATACTTATCGAATTTTCTTCTATTTAGGCTTGTATAAAAGTAAAATGTAAGTACTTTTAAATATTGTATCCTGTAGTACGCGAGAGTTTTTAGTAAAATTATTAGCAGGAGCATTTTAATTAAAAACTCGTACTTAATTTAAATGGCACGGTATAATTAGAAGAAAGGTTAAATTTACTAGAAAAAAACCTGAAAAGTCGGTAAAAATCTCCTTTTGCATTTCGAGTTATTACCAAAATAAGAATTTTCGATGTGGTCTTACGGATATGTCACTTGGCATTAATAATCATTGGGTTTCATTGGTTTATTTGGCACAAGTTATTATAATAAAAACATAATTAATAAAATTTTAACATTATAATCCAAAAAAAATAAAGCATGTTTACAGGCCAACAACATATGGTCAAAAAACAAACTTTACATATATTATTCTTAACAAAGTTTCTTTGAATTTTTCCCTGAAAACGGTACCAGTTGTTATAATTTATGGTTGAGAAATGGAATTTACCGCATTGCGAATACGCTCTATCATATGTTCTCTTGTTGTGGCCACAATATCCTAAATTCGTCCCATAAATTATAGTCTAACACGGTTAGATCGGGAGATCTAGAAGGCCACTGCAACAAACTACCTCTTTCAATCCAGCGATCTGGGAGATGTTACTTAAAAAATCACGCATTCTTTAAAATTAAAACATCATATTAATACTACGTATTCATCCTTCAGTGGAAAACAGGAACATCTTCTAACAGGATTGGCAAAGTATTTTGTAAAAAGTTAAGATGTAATTCAATATTTAAATGGCCCAATAATTCTATTTCCCAAAACTAGTTTGATGATCTACTTTACACATCAAGTGAGGATTTTCCCAGGACCAGTAATGCATGTGATGCAAATTAACTTTATTACAACTAGAAGAACTAACTTCATTAGTCAATAAAATTTGAAAGAAAAACTGGGAATTTTCATTGCACTTTTATCAAACTAATTTTCTGATAAGCTTGGTAAAAGCTTACATCATATGGATAAAGTTTATGTTGTTTTAAATCAACTCTCATATTATGACTTTGTTGAACATTGTAAAATCTTGCCTTTTTGACAGCAAGCAAGTTCTATAAAGGAATATTACTATATAAAGAGAATACCTTGACTAATGCGCCAGTATTCATTTGGAATACCTTAAAAGTGCCAGTCACAAATTTAAAACAGTTTTGTTGCAAATATGTCATATTAGTATAAATAATGCAAACACTCTCTGAATGTTAAAAAGGCAGTAGTTTTATTTATTGGGAACAAACAGTCTTGAGAGTTGCATGAAGTCTTTTCAGGTGAAGTCACTGTACAGGCAAAACAGGCATTACTAGTTTCATGCAATTTATAGTCCTCAATCTTATGTTGTGCATATTATATGAAAATCAGAGTTAAGTTTGTGTTTAGTAAAAATGCACTTGTAGCTTGGAGATATTGCTTTATTATATGCTTAAAGCAAAGAATAAGTTTACGCATGTCATATTTATAATTTGGGTTGCTTATGATGCTTATAGGTTGCTAATATAATCCCATTATTTACAAGCCCCTCGAACTACAGACCAATAGCATTTCTGCCTACTCTTTCAAAGATTCTCGGAAACTCTCATTTCGGAAAAGCAAAGATAGACTAATTCTTTGATGAAGCGAAATTTCTCTCATACTTTAGCTACAACCTATGTAAGAATATTTATAACGTGCTTGCATACGTTTTATGATTGATTCTTAGACCTATCCTTGCATATTCTTAACGTAAGACTGCATATATTATGCAGCATCGGCAGTGGTGTACGTCAGTTTAAGAATAAAAGCACACCCCAAAATACAACAACAAAAGTGAATTAAGGTAAGTTGGGGTATGATCGGACAAAGGGCAAGTCCGAACGCAGCCTCCAAAAGTCATATTGTTGTGGCATCACCGCGTGGAACAAACAATAGCACGCAGTGCTCAACAAGACAACGTTTTGTTTTAAGGTGTTTCGTGTAAACTACATACAATTTTGTGGTTTTTTGGTTTATTTTGTGTATTCGAACTTACCTTCTTCGCCAAACTTTGCTTCAAAAGGTAAGTTATTAACATTATATCGGTAATCTCTGTTGCGAATGGTCTATCTTTATAAACTATTTGGATCAGTAAATCATAACCTCAATTAGGAGTGTTATTATGAGTTATGGTTCGATGTTTCCCCGTATGTAGAAGTAAGGGGCAAGTTCGAATAACTTTTTCCGATTTTGCCCCAATACATCTACAGCATTGATTTTTTGTTACAGGTCTGACGATGGTTCGAAAATATGTAAGAGAATCCGACAGGGGGAAAAAGTACACCAAGGAGGACCTTGTGAGAGCCATTAATAAATTAGAAGGGGAATTAATAATCCCCTGCGGTGCATCAAAAAAATATCATATCCCAAAATCAACATTGCATGATCATTCTAAAGGAACCCATGGGTTAAAAAGCCAAACGTTGGGAAGGGACTTGGCAATTTCCTTAGAACATGAAAGGATTTTAGCAAATGGTCTTAAAACACTTGAGAAATGGGGGTTTGGTCTCTCAAGAAAGGAAGTTTTGTTTATTGTAGCTGAGTACGTAATAAAAAATAACATTAAGACTCCTTTTAAAAATAATATGCCAGGTGCCGACTGGTTTATTAATTTTAGATAAAATAATTTAAGAGACTAGCTTGTCTATAGATCCATGTAACACAAAGGTAGTTGGTGCAAGAGGTGTAGCTTGTTCCCGTGTTACCAGTGGTCCCGGAAGAGAGAACGTTACAATTTTGTCTGCTGTGAATGCTGTTGGTGACAAAGCGCCCCCTTTAATTGTCTTTAAGGGCAAGAATGTATGGGACCAGTGGATGGCAGAACGAGACGGCGAAACAGATGTAGCATACGCTGCTAGCAGTAATGGTTGGATGGAGACTGACATTTTTGTCAACTTCATTAAGAAAACGTTAATTCCTGCACTGGGTGGGCTACGACCGATTTTACTTATATATGATGGACACGTAGACAATAGGGTAGTAACTCTTGCACAGGAAAATGGTATAACTATTTTAAAGCTTCCGCCGCATACCTCCCACCTTTTACAGCCCCTTGACCTTGCTGTATTTAGGTCATTTAAAACATCTTGGGACCAAGAATTAGTTACTTGGCAAAGAGAGAATCGAGGCGTTAAATTACAAAAGAAAATATTTTCCGAAAAAGTGCGGAAAATATGGAATAACATAAGCCCAATTGTTATTCAAAATGGATTTAAGAAAAGTGGAATATATCCTTTTAATCCGACAGTTATTTCAAAAGAAAAATACCATCCTGAAGCATTAAAAAAGTTTGAAAATATAAAGAATGCCGGTATAGACGTAACTGACAAAGCGAATGGTAATAATGATATTCTGGGCAGGGATATATTAGATGCAGGGCCAAGCAGTGCTTCACCTAAAAGCACGACTGACGGGGAAATATCTGAGGGACAGTCTGGACCAACAAATGTTTCTTTTGAAGACCTCCTACTTGCAACCGTGAAACAGAATCCTATAAATGCTAAAATCAGAAAAAAAGACGTGTTGCAACTGGTGCTGAAGTTATCACGCATAGAGATGTAGATCAGATGTTAGAATGCAGCACGAAGTGTCCAACACGAAGAACTAAGAAGCCTCGAAACCAAAAGTGTGGAAGCTCAGAAAGCACTAGCAGCGAAAGTAGTATAGAACCATTGTACGAAGAGTCTGATAACGATTTAGATTTCCTTGACGAAAAACAGAGAGATGAATTGGAAAACTTTAAATTAAATGCTTGGATATTAGTCAAATACTGTAGCAAGAAGACTGTAAAATATGCGGGAAAAATCGTAAAAAAAAACAAAGTTCAGCGCGAATGTGTTGTGAAGTTTTTAAGATTTAAAGACGAACTCAAAAAATTTGTTTGGCCTAAAACTGACGATATTGACACTATAATCTATGAAAACATAGAAATGTTCTTACCGGACCCTCTACAGAATGAGGAAAATCATTTCGAATTTAACGTAGATTTTAGCGGATTAAATATTGCTTAACATTTTAACTTTGTATTTTTTCTAAAAATAAAGATTGCTACTGTATTCTAGTTTTATAGGGCTGTTTTTATTTAAATACGAGGTAAGATCGAACACATACAAAAATTATACGACTATAAATGTACGGTTTAAATAGGAAGAAATTTGCAATTCGAATGTTACCCCGAGGGTGTTCTTTACAGACTTATATTATAACTTAACAAGTTGTCCGATCTTTCCCCTTCCCCCCGGGGCAAGTTCGAACTACTGTATTTTTTTATTTTATTTTTTTATAATTTTTCCTATTAACAAGTATAAAGTTCCACCCAGCGAACTCTTTGCTTACATATTAAAGTTGAAACCTGTAGATTGTGACTTATTTTTAAAATCATTTTACGATACTATGATCAGGTAAATTTTAACTAATCTATACTCCGCGCGATCTTGCCCCAACTTACCTTAATTTAAATTGGAATAGCGCACAACTAAAAAAAATTTCAACTTATTATTGTTATTTCAAATTTCATTTGTCTCTCGTCATGGAAACCTGCTAATGCTGCTTCATGAAGCTCATTTCCCAAGGCTATACAAATTTATCTCACGTAATTTTAATTATATTAGGATTATGATGTTTAAATTAAATTATTTTTAATTATTATAACTTCGGAAGGCTTGATATTTTTACGTAATTTAAATTAGTCCCATGCCTAGATAAACTGCCAAGGGAGGTCATCAAATAGACAAAAGAATCCCAATAATTAATAATGCCATTAAGCGTCAAAATTCTTACTTTGGTAATAACTCGAATGCTTAGAATATTGAACGGTTAGAATTAGCATTGCCTTAGCTATGAGCAGTTATGGGCAGTTTGTATGCTTGCAAGATCTCTGATGCAATGATGCAAATGCTTATGAAGAAATGGCAAAAAAACACACTTTATAATATCACAAAAATTTGTCACCTATTTTGACAGGCGCGAAAGATTACAATTTTTCTTTAATAAACTCTTTAAAAAAATATGAAGCATTTTTTTTTCATAAAATATGATAAGATACTTCATGAAGAAGTCAACATTTAAAGTTAAATAAATGTAGATAATGTATATTAGAGAAAAATACAACAACATTGCAACGCCGCTCGACGCATTGTTGATTCCATAGATACAAGAAATTTTTACCAGTGACGTCGTCAATTATTATTAGATTAAGTTTTAAATTATAAACAATATAACCGTTTATAAACTCTTTATGCGTTTTTTAACGTAATTCATTAGAGTAAACTTATATAATAAAAATCAATATTATGGAAATTAAATATTTTTAAATGTTAATATATTTCTTTTGCTTTGAAGGTGTTACTTTTGCGTTTAGAATAACAGTATTTACCTTTAGCTAATGTTTTTTAGAAAAAATTTCGAATGTGTTACTTCTACTGCGTCTATATCCTTTTGACGTACGCGAACCCTAGATTTGAGGGGTCTAATTCCAAAGTGTTCAATCTCCATGTTTATTAATTTTTCAGGAATAAAGAAAAACCTCTCATTTTGTCTTAAAGATATTTTTTAATTATTGGAATATTGTGATGTATAGAGTTGATAGTGGGAAAGTTATGTATACTTTTTAATTTAAACAAATAAACTTATTTATAGAAATATTATCAAAAAATATTTGGATAAAGTACATTTTGAATGTTGGTACTGTACCTTTTGATAATAAATCTTATGGAGATTGTACGGTAGGAAATAAAATTCTGAGTTTATAAAATATAACTTTTATTTCAAAAAGTGTAAAACCTAACTGAAAAATGAAGTTCTACATATACGATGAAATTAATTTTCAAAAAATATAACAACTTCTTTTTTGAACAGATGAAATTTGAGATACTTAAATTTTAAACTGTTAGGGTGAACTCGTTTTCAACTGCTTCGCATAATCTGTCTTCGCTATTCACTTCTTCAGCTTCACCATCAAGTACAAGTTTATAAAAATTTAGCTTTGATTCATTTTCGCCAAAATGTGATATCAATAAATTATTAACATCTTCTTTTTTATTTTCATTTGCGGTATTTTTCTTAGAAATTATGGTGGGATCCATTGATATGAAACTTTTATTTCCCTTCATAATAGGTTTTCCTATCCCAACATCGCTTCTATATGCATTTTCTCCTTGGACTACAACTTCTCCCTTTGTTGTTCTTGAGATTATTATCCTTTTCATTTTACTAAAAGCAAAATGCCATTGTCCTGGTGGTTTTATGAATTTGCTTACATCATTTTTCCAATCTCTTATTTCAACATCTGTACTAACCTTTAAAATTGTTCCATAGCGTGAAAAAATGTTTAGATATTCTTCTGGCTCCAATATAATTTATTTTTCCCGAATTTCTCTTTCAATTTGTCCAAATACTCGATCTGGTGGTATAAATGAATGACCTCTAATTGGAAAGATTACTTCAATCTTGGTAACTGGATTTGGCTTTGATAGCCAGTAACTGAGCATTGAAATTAGGGTTGTATTTTTATTCTGCCCTCCACATCCATCACACATTAATCGAATGGTGTGAATGTTTGCAAAATCAGATACATTCAGCAGATGAAAAATGCAAGAAGCAATTTCATTGGACCCTTTACCATATTCATTTTCAGGCCAACAAAAACTTGTGACAGTTGAGGGATTTAATTTAGATTTAGAAGTTCCTTTCACTACTGTAAAATTGTAGATATAAAGCTGTCTTGAATAGTATGCTTGTTGGTCAGGTAATTTCGGCAGCGCTTGGTTCTTTTGGCAATCAAATGAAAAAATGTCAACTCCTTTCTTCGCTTCTCGCAAAAAATTAAAGTAAGCCTGAGCATTTAATTTATGTACTCTTTTCTCGACCATATAATTAACTTTTGTGGCTTCATCGGAACAACTTTTAATTTTTTCAATTAGTTGTAGACATGTAGAACATATGTCAGTACGAGGACTACCAAAACCCAAATTATATTGACTGTTAAAAATTTTTCTAAAATAACTTTGCTTTACTGGTTGATCCTTGTTGTCATTCTGATGCATGGTTTACATTTTTTTAATGTTTAGTGATGAATCAAGATACAATCTCTCAGTCTGTCCCCTACAGTAATGAGCTTCCGTGGCTTTAAATTTATTTATAAATTTCATTACTGATTCTCGTTTAAGCTGATATATTGCTAACTTCCTATCACCCCCTCGATTTTCTCTTGCCGGCATAGACGAGTTAAAAAAATTTTTGGTTACAGTATAGATCCTTCTTCTTGTTATTCCCAAAATGCCCATAAATGCCTTTTTACATACAGGAACTAATCTTTTTTGTTGACTAATAACGAAAAAGTTTGTTTGAAAAAGCTTTTCTTTGTGTTTCAAATTGTTTTGGTCTCCTTCTTTTTATCGGCACTGTTTTACAATACTTTTTTTCTTTTACATGGTAAAACCTTGCATAAAATTTTTTGATTTCCATCATTGTAAGTATACTGCACTGAAATGCACCAGTTTTATGGCCACATGTTGGGTAAATCGGAAGAAAGTGTGGACTATATCTACACAAAAAACAATATGCAATAGAATCTACATAAGATGTTAATAATCAGTTTAACTTTACCTTATAGTTTTTTCCATATTTTTCTTCCACTTAGCAGGATCTCGCGATTTTTTTCGAGCTTTTTGTCCATCTCGTATCGGAGAAACATTAACTTCCATTATTTAAAAATACTTTAAAAAGTTGAAACAATTAAATCCTGGTAGCTTGGTAATAATACACGTGTACCGTTCAATGAACATCAGAATAATGACAACAAAAATAAAAACAAGTAAATTATTTCAGGATCTAACCTGTCAAGAACCGATGTAAATGGCGCGAAATGGATTTTGTACACTTTGCAAATTAACTAATATGTTTTGTATTTATAATGCCTTGGAGATTGAACGTTTTGTTTTAACTATTTTTTCTGGAGTTTGTTTGGTTTGATTTTATTATATTATAGGAGATTGCTCACTTTGGACTTAAATCCGATTTCTAAAGTTAAAAGTAGTTAGGATATAGCCCATTTTGGCACAAAACAATTTTATGTTTGTATGTACGGCTGAAAATTAAATCCGAAGCGACATCTAATTAATTTTTTTTTTTAAATGGAGATTGTTCACTTTGGAACTAGACCCCTCATTTGGAGTCTCAATAGTCAAAAAGTAATTAGGAACGAATCAAACTCTAGTTTGATTGATGATTTTAGCTGTAGTAGATCAAAAAATGATCATAACTCTTAAAGTATTGATATTTGATTGAAAGGAAACCGTCTAAAGTCTAATAACATATTCAGAATATGACAATGTTATACATATGGGGGATTTTAACGTCCATATTAAATCAAGTTCTGCTAAATCAGCAAGTTTAGAGTCGATTTTCATCTTAACCTTTATGAAATGTCTTGGTGTCTTAAAAACTCAATTAAATAGAGAAACCCTAGTAAACCCTGGTTTGCTAACAATTTTACAGCAAACTTTTCTTGAGGATAATTCATAAACCATTTAAGGGAGTTTTACTCAAAGTTAAAGTACTTTTTACTGAACATATTCATATATGAACAACTTTTCAGACTCTAGCGGTTTTAGTTTTAGTAATTTGATTCTAGTACGAGCCACTGGTTCACTATCAGATCAATTGTTTACTGTGCCTTAAGAGTAGTAAAAAGAGATAATTATGCAATATACTGATCTAGAATTTTCGTAATAAGCTTACTGTGACAATTATGATTTTAACTGACTCAAAATAAGGCAAAAATACTTCTCATCTCAGAAACCAAAACCTCCAAAAAAATTTAGAAAACTCACTCCATATTGCCTGCATTATCCCTTACATATCTCTTGCTTTTTTTATATTATCAATATAATGTATATGAGAAAGGAAACGAAAATCGTCATTACTTTCCCCTTATCGCCCCCCCACTTGCGACCCTTCGCAAATCCCCACCACCATCTCATCTCCATCAACCCCTTTCTGTACACTCGCCAAAGAAGATTCTCAATTATTAATCGAAAGGAATTTTTAATCGATGCGAGCTTGTTTTAACTGCGCCCTTTTTCCTTACTTATATACACTTCGCTCCTCTCCGCCGCCTTCTTCGTCTTCTTCTTCGTTCATTTTAGCAGGACTGTAATGAGCAAAATGTTAATTCGTCAATACGTAATTAAAACGTAAATTGGATATTTGGTTTTGAGTTGCCGCGTTTCTAAAAATAAAACAAATTAATGCCCTGTTTAGTTTCAGTAAGACGTTGAAATTGACAAAAATTTTCGCCTTTTAAATACGCTATTATACGTCCCTGTTTAAAACCGTCGGACTTTCTTTATTTCACCATTTCTCTCCCACTTCTTTGCGAGCAATCAATGGTTTCTTATTCCAGCCGGGGTGATAATTATTCTAAGGGTGGGTGCATGCCCACCCCGGAGAGCCGAGCTTGTACGCTGAAATATATAAATTATTCTCATTTATATGCACGAAATCGGACCGTTAGACGTCTTATTTTTTGCTACGAAACGCCCGTCTTGTTTTGTTTATCTGTGCAAAAAAATTGTTTTAGCTATGCTAGATTTTTGTTAATTAGTTTTGAACATTGAATTTTATAAAAGGGGTTATTGAAGATGGACCTTGGTCTGTGTAACTTTGGATTTCAAACTAATTCTAAGCTAATAACATGTGCAATATTTAAGTTAAATTTTGTCATTATTTAAAATTTGCTGCAGATTGAAGCAGTTAACAATGATTGCCAACTGATTTAATCTAAACTAAATAATATATATGACTGGTGTCGGAATAACAGACTTTTTCTTAATGTGTCAAAGTGTTTTCAGGTAACTCTTTGTAGAAACCAAAATTTTATTCAGCACAATTATGAAATACAACATTTTCCTTTGACTAGGTGTCTCGAAATTAAAGATTTGGTTGTTACTTTTGACCAAAATTTCAACTTTAAAAATCATATCCATAATACAGTTATAGCAGCATCCAGATCTCTGGGTTTTATAATTAAAAATTGTCGCAATTTTGATGAAGAGCAGTTCTTATATTGCTCATTTGTTCGCTTCAAGCTTGAGTACGCTTCAATTATATGGCATCTAGTATATCGGGTGGAGATTGAGTCAATTCAGCGTAGATTTTTAAAATATTTAATGTACAAGACCGATGGTGTTTATCCAGCAAGAGGAACATGTCAAGATAGAATGCTTGCACGTTTTAACATGAAAGCCTTAGCCGACCGCCGTGTGGCCGTGGTTGTTCGCTCATTGTTAAATCAAATTTACTTTGTTGTTCCCAGATTAAACTCTAGAAACTCTCGAACATTTCAGTGTAATAGAGCAATAAATAACATTTTTAGAAGGTCGCCGATTTATTATATGTGTAACTTATTTAATACTCTTTATAACCACAACTTGGACCTCTTTGTTGCTTCAATGTCTTTCTTAGTAGGATTTTTTAATCAATAATCTTAAATCTTGAATTCCTCTTAGAGATTTTCTAGGTAGGCAATGCTTTGAGTAAATGTATGTTTTCTAAAATTTTTACTAGCCTATAAGCCTTTTCCTTTAGCTTAATATTATATTGTATTATTTAATTTTAAACCTTAAACCTATTGTACACAATTCTTTCTGTATTTCCTGTAAGTGGGTGACTGTTGGAAATAAAAAAAGCCTTATTATTATTATTATTTTTGGGTCTGAACTGATTTTGTCTAAAAGACACAAATTTTGATAAACTTTTCAAAACTTTTACAGCACACGTTCTTCTATGGCGTGTATATATATATAAGTCCTAAATGTCTCTTTATGCATCCTCCCTCGACTCTTTCTGCAAAAAATTGGTAAACTCATTCTTATTTTATACTCAAAGGATGTTATACTGAATGGCGTTGATTTTCTCTTTCCTACTCTTACCTGCGCATAAAGTTCTACTAATCTCCTTGTTATCTGACCATCATGACCATCTTTAACATTGTCAGTCTTCTTTTCATAAAGTCATATGCTTACTATGGAAATCCACGAAGATTTGGTGGAAAATCTGGTTAAACTTTCTGTTTTTTTCCAATATTTGTATAATCGAGTTTCAGCATGAAATCTGCAATAACAGTCGCTGATAATATCTTCTATCTATACCTCTCAAGTTTTGTTGTTAATTTTTTGTTGCTTTTAATTGTTATTGGCTTCCTTCCGTTCTGCTTCTTAAGTATTTTCTGTAATTTTTATATTTTTAGACTCATATCATACATTTTTTGATGTAGTCCTTAATATAAGCCCTTTTTTTAGCCATTTATACCATCGCTGCCTAACGCTTTGTGTTCTTTTAAAAGTGGTATTCAATTTTAAACTTCTTGAAGTATTGGTGTTGATATTATTACATTTGCTGAATGGAAGGTACTGTTTTTTTCCTCGGACTCACTCTCAATATTTAGTATCCTTTTTCCAACAATTTCCGTTTCCATCATTATTAGCTCGCCTGTTTCTTTTCTCATGGCTTTTATTTCTCCAACACTTCCATCTTTCCTTATTTACTTTAATTCCCTAAATATGTACACTATTCCTATCTCTATGCTCCAAATCGTCCTTCTTTTAAGCTCCAAGCAATCATTTTGATTCTGTTCTCCTATGTAATTCTTCCTTGTTCTCATCTGTAAGGTTTGTTAGCATTATAAATTCTTATTGCTCGCCTTTTCTGTCAAATCTCTTGCCTTTTCCTTCCAATGGTTTCTGCCACTGCTTTTTCTATGTTTGTTGTTATTTGATGCCATGTTTCCTCCAGATCTCTGTATTTTAAACAGTCAAATTTGTTACTCTTGACTATTTCATATTCAACTGCTTTATTCACTAGAAAGTGATCTTGCTGTATAGGAAATAAAATAAAAAATTGTAATGTTAAATTTTTTAAGAAAAATGTTTAATAATTATTATTGACATCTCACAAAGATTTAATTTGTTAGAGCAATCACTTTAACAATGATAATTAAGGAAAAGATTAAATGAGAATGCTTGGTAATGGATCAAATCATACGTACACCAGGAATCTTAAAATGGCCAAATGATCATGGGGAATTTGCTCAACAGTAGATTTGGTTCAATGTCTTCTTCGAGACTTTCACCTTAGTCAACTCGTTGATCCATTAAACTTCTCAAGTTATTAGGTGATCCAGTTCTCTAAGATCAGGATTATCGATTGGTTTTTGCTTACAAAGCCCAATTCAGTTTTTACTTTTTCGCCTATATTGTTGCTTAATTTTAGTCTTTAGCATAAAGTAGCGTTATTATCCAAGGCTTCTATATTAAATTAGACATTCTTCAGACCCAAAATTTGTGGATTAAAATAACCTTACGTCAGTACAAATTTGCTTACTTTGGACTACACTGAAATAACAATTTTTTTTTGGCAAATAGTTTTTTGAATTCTCCTGGTGCATCTTATCTATCATTGAATTGTGAGAAAAAGTCCTATACACGAAGCTCATACTTGCAACCCTAACCAAAAAATTACCCAAAGACAACCTTGGTGCTAGGTTTAATAAGTGATCCTTAAACTGCCATCAATACGAGGGTGGTCCCAGAAGTACCCGACCCAAGAAAGAAAACACAAAAATTTTGGAAAAAAAATTATTTATTTTTCAACATAATCTCCTTTCAGGTCTATACACTTTTCCCAGCGATGTTTTATAAGTTCGATACCCTTTTTATATGTCTTGCGCCTCAAAATAGCCATTAACTGCAGACATCATTTCTTCATCGTTGGAAAATCTTTGATCACTGAGCCAGTTTTTTAAGTTTGGAAACAGGGAATAGTCTAAGGGGGCTAAATCTGGCGAATAGGGTGCATGAGATAGCAATTCAAACTTTAATTCGTTAATTTTGGCCATTGCAATAACGGATTTGTGAGCTGGTGCATTGTCTTGATGAAACAACACTTTCTTCTTAATCAAATGCGGCCGTTTTTGCTTGATTTCTTCGCTCAAACGTTGCAATAAGTTCGCATAATACTCGCCGTTGATAGTTTTACCTTTTTCAAGATAGTCAATAAAAATTATCCCTCGCGCATCCCAAAAACGGTTTTCGCCTTCTTTGGAGCCGGTTCTCCCTTTTGAGTCCATTTTTTTTATTGTTCTTTTGTCTCAGGTGTGATGTGATGGAGCCATGTTAGGACTTTCCTCTTGTGCTTGTGTTTACCATAAAAAAAAAATTAAAAAAAATTATATGCTTTAAGAGTAATTAACAATTTTTCAGAATAAAAAAGAGATTCCTGACAAAAAACATGAAAAATAGCAACTTGGCAACGTAGAATAGCTCTATATTTACAATGCACGTATCCGATGTTGCCACTTTGTGTTGTTTTTCTAGATATTTTTTCATATCTGTGATATCAATCTAGCTTCAGCAACGATCCAGCAACCAAAAATCTAGAACGCAGCATATGTCGTTTGCCATGAACCTATTTATAATCCGCACACGCTGCTATTTAATCAGTATAATGCCCGAATCTCCTGAAATTCTCAAAGAATTTTAATATTTCTTTATCCAGATATTAACAATTAATAACATAGTTTTTTTGTGAAAATTACTTAAAAAGGCGAATGTTGAAGAAATGAAAAAAGCTCCCAAAGGACTTGATTTAATCTTTTTTCTATAATAAATATCTAAGCGCGTTTGAGATGGTTGCAAACCTCCACAAACAAAAATTTTTGGTAAAATATTATAGAATTGTTTGTTACAAAATATAGAGGGCTATGTAACTCCTAACGGCTATAAGGAAAAGTTTTATTCATATCCTTTGGCAGTTATAGCAAAGTCAAAAGTTTATCGAAAAACAAATTTATAACTGTACAATTTACAAAGAATTCCTAAATTTACAATAAACATATAACAAACAATTACAAAGTCTACTAAGAGGTACAGTAGAAATAAAAAAAAATTAACCTAGACATATATGCAGGCAAATTTTAAGCAAAAAAGGAAAAAATTGTTATCCGGAAACCAACGACAGGAAAAGGTTTGGGGGGGTATCAGGAACGAGAAAAAAATTCATGCAGGAGCAGGTTAAGGGAAGTAAAGTTTAGGGGGGGTGAAAAGGGGTGAAAAATTGTACCTTTTCGATTTGCGGCGAAAGTTGACGTCAAAGAAAAAAATTTATAATGAAAAAGTTGTAGATAATAAAAAAATCTACAACTTTTATACAGGCCACTTTGTGACATAACCTCAAAATTTCCAAGAAAATCGCGAAAAATTGGTGTTTTTTAATTTTTTTGTTTTTTATTTTTCATTTTCGGACAAACACACTGATTTTGATCAAACTTGGCAAAAAGATACTTTCATGTGTCCTTAAAAACCACAATTTTTTTCAGACCGAAATATTGAAAATTTTTCGAGATATTAAGTTTTTAAAAAAAAATGACGTTTATTTCAATTAAAATTTGTCCTTCAAAAAATCGTCGTAGGAGGTTTATCCAGGTCTCATTTTGTTTTTTTTTTATCTACTTTCAGATAAAACAAAAAAAAATAGACTTGCCATTTAAAAATGTGCTCAAAAATGCAAAAAACTAAAAAAATTTTTTTTCAAAAAAATTTTTACAATAAATGTTAAGAAATTGTTTAAGTTTTTTAAAAAACAAAATATCTGATTAAACCATTGAATTCTACGGGAAAAAATACAAAAAAACATATATTTTGTTATTTGATCGTAAAGTTAATTTCTTGGTAATATTACTATAAACATTCGATTGCATTGATATACTTAATACTCCGGCTACTAAGGGGCGTGGGATCTCATTGATTTTACTATTTTTACGATTAAATTTCACATTACTTAATATTTTACAATGTGCTGAGTCTATCTTCGAAGGTTACTGTGCCCAAATTCGCTTTCTTCAAGGCCGTATGACTAAACTTTTGGCAAAATAGACAGTTTTTCCAAATATTTATACCATATTTTCCAAAAAAAATTAATACATTATCGGCTTACCAACTTATAATAATGCATTTTAATATTTTTAAAATTGAAATAATCAATCACAGTTATTCATTGGATGGTATAACAGAAAAAATACACAATCAATTTTATGAAAAAAACGAATGTTTGAAATTATTTATTATTAAATGTATTACAATCAATAACACACATTAAGTAAATAATTTTAAAATTATCATTTTCTTATCTAAAATATTTTTTTATTGACTTTATTTATAAAAATCTATTAAGCTAATCTCGGTCTTTTCACTAAATTCATCGCTGCATCCTCATCCTGTAATTGATCGTTTGATTTTATTTCTTCTTGATCATCATTAAAATATTCTCCATCGCTAAATTGCTCAGACTCTACATTTTCTTGATCCAAGGAAATACTTGGTTGCTCGAATGCATTCACAGTGTCTTCAGAATCACTAACATCATCTTCAATTACTTGTACGTTGGAGCATTTTCCTGTGTGTTCACATTGTGTGCACAATACGGTGCATTTCAAACTGTGTTTACGACATCGTCAACGGTTGCTTGAACAATTTGTTTTGCAACTACAAGATATTTTTTTTTATAGCTCTTCAGGTATTAGTGAGATGTCTGTAAAACGAGGCACGAGCATTTTAGAGTTATTCACAGCTACTTCTTTCCAGCCCCACTTCGTCGCATTCATTTCATTTCCAAGCCACTTTTGAAGCTGATAATACGATCTGTACGAGTGTTGGGTAGCTGCTCCAACAGTTGGTGGTAATTTTTCTAATTGAAAGGTTGTCTTTGCAGTTAATACTTTGTATCGCTGAAATCTTAAATCGTCTAGAGATGATGTGGTATCCTTAGCGTTATAAACTGATGCAATTAAAGCGCAACTATTTCGAGCAATAGTTCTTGGATTTGTATTGACCTCGTAAAAAGGTTTTATTAAATCTGATAAGTTCCGAGTTTTTATAGGCAAATCGAGATTCAAGACGAAAAGAAGCAAAGTTTGAAGAACTTTTTCGTCTTAAACGTTCCATTGCTTTTGTCAAAACTGCAGTGGAATGTTCTTTACCTGCCTCATCGTCTATGTACCCATCAAATACGAAGCGGCTGTTTTCGGCATAATGATTTCTTACAAAAGCCAGGTATTTGTTGATAATAACTTCAACCGTATGATTTTTTACCCAAACAACTTACTGTGATTGATTATTTCAATTTTAAAAATATTAAAATGCATTATTATTATTAAATGCAAGTTGGTAAGCCGATAATGTATTAATTTTTTTTGGAAAATTAGGAAAAACTGTCTATTTTGCCAAAAATTTAGTCATACGGCCTTGAAGAAAGCGAATTTGGGCACAGTAACCTTCGAAAATAGACTCAGCACATTGTAAACTATTAAGTAATGTGAAATTTAATCGTAAAAATAGTAAAATCGATGAGATCTCACGCCCCTTAGTAGCCGGAGTATTAAGTAGGGTAAGGTCGCCCATATTGAACTACTTTTGACAAAACTGGCTGTTACTTATATAATAAATTTAAAATAATTAATTTAAAGGGTCTGAAAGATGAACCGGCTATTTTATTAAAATTTGGTGACCATAAATGACATTTTTGGAATGTCAACACATTTTTAAATTGATATTAAAAAAATATTTGCAAGTGGTTCATTTTGGGAAACGGGTTGCACAAGTTGAACCCTCGGTGTCCCAAATTGAACCTACACACAATATGGAATCAAGAAACGCATAATAAATTGAAGAAATAATGCCATCCAAAAAATAAATAAAAATCTTTATTTCTATAAAATAAACCATTTATACAAATTAACACTGGCTTGCAATATTGCCAAAGAGAATCAGTACCTGCAAAAACAAAATTTTCATTCTCAAAAAAGAAAACTCGACGAGAAAGATTACGTCGACCAATTTAGAAAAAAAGATAACACTTTCTGGCTTAGACTAATGTAAGAAAATAAAGGCTTATTAACTAAAGTTAGGTAAATACAAAGAATCAGAACAGAACTTTTAGTTTTATAGAAGGAAACTTATAAACTAATAAAAAGAACCGTTAACAAACGCACGAATTACAAAAAAATACTTTTTTTTTGGGACCTACCCCTACGCAGCTGCAGTGGAACCATGTTTTGCATTTTAGGCATTGAATCATGTCCCTGCATTCGTCCAATTCACACTCCCCACAGAACCATTTTCCCGATTCCTGTTTCATTAAGTCTTTTGTTTTTGGGCCTTTGTTTATTAGCCTGTTTTCCTTTACAGGTTCTTTTATTTTTTTATTTTTTCCCACACTGGCCTCAAGATCGTCCCTATAAGCACTACTATATAGTTATCATGTTGGTCGTTTGTCTGAGTAACATTTGGCATTAAAGCATCAGCAGCAATGAAATCAGATTCTTTAAAGACATGCCTATCAATAGGCCAAACACCTGATACCCTGAAACCATTCACTGCCGTTTCAATGGTTGCCGCTCTTCCATATGCTTCATTTAAAAGCTCTGCTACTTGAAATTGGGAAACCATTCGTCCAATATTGTTCCTTAACCATTTTTCTGAAGCCTGAGTGTAATATACCTCTAATGGTTTGAAAAAGGATCTATCTAGTGGCTGTAAGCGATGAGTGGTATGACCCGGTAGTTGAACCATTATCACACCATTTTCTCTTGCTAGAAGAAGAGCTTCAAGATTTTTACAATGTGTTGTGTGCCTATCTAGCAGAAGTAGCACCGTATTGTCCTTTGTAGGACGAACCGTATTTATGAAATGCTGCAACCATTTCACGAATATCTCGCTGGTGATGTATCCGGAATCCGATATCATGATTTTACTTCCAGGTGGAGCTCTATTACCTAGTTCTGGGGTAAGCCTCTTGCGCTTAAAAATTATCATAGGTGGCACGTAAAAGCCTGATGCACTCACACAACAAACTATTGTTGTATTAACACCATGTTCTCTGCTAGCCACAGAACCGACGATCTTGGATCCTTTGGCCGTGACAACCTTTTGACATTTTTGGGCTACGGTGGAAAAACCAGATTCATCCATGTTAAAGATCGTTGTTGCCTCGATTTTGTGCTCATCACATAATTTTTCCAGTAAGTCGTAGAATTCCAGAACGTTTTCCTTGTTAAATCCTTTAATCCTATTGAGTGAAGTGGATTGAGGTTGACGCAGTGATAAATTGAGGTGTCTCTTCATAAATTTGTAGTACCATTTCTTACCCGCAATTCTTTTTTCTTTGTTGAACTGATGAGGGATTTTGTATTTTTCAGCCAAATCAAAAGCAATCTTTCGAATATCACGTATAGTCAATCCAAAAAGGCAGTTTGCAAATTGAACGATACGCTCACAAAGTAGTTCTTCAAGTTCACTGTCAAATGTAGTACTTCTTCCAAACGATTTCTTTGTACCCTTGGCTATTTTATTTGTTTCTCGTACATGCCGAAGTAGTGTGGCTTTGGGAATGTTATATTCCCGATAACATTAATTCAAGCCCTTTTCACCAGAGTTATAGGCAGCTAATGCCTTCTCCAAATCGGCCGCCGACCACTTTCCATAATTTCCTCTTTTCGCCATCTGCAAAAAAATACATACAGAGTGTAACTAAATTGATGATCAATATTGATACCACGTGTTCTTGAGCCAAAAAAAGGACAAGAGTTCATGTAACAATTTTTCCTGCGGCACTCCGTTGCCGAGATACAAGGTGCTAAAATTAAACAATGCCATATTTTTATTGAACTAAAAAAACGGTACGCTACTGCTTTTTTTAAAATAAAAATTATTTTTGTAATCTTCCATTAGTTTCTAACAAAAATGTCAACTTTTTTCTGTGCGGTGAACGGTTTTTAAGTAAAAAAATAAAATTCATTTATTTGCATGACCTGTGCATCTTTAAGGATGAAGCAAATGCAGGTAAATACATTTTATTTTTTTACTCGGAAATTGTTCACTGCACAGAAAAAAGTTAAAAGGACATTTTTGTTAAAAACTAATGGAAGATTACAAAAATAATTCTTATTTTAAAAAAAGCAAGAGCGTACCGTTTTTTTTTTTAGTTGAATAAAAATGTGGCATTTTTTACTAAAGTAAAAAAAGCCAAAGCACACTGTATCTCGGATACGGAGTGCCGTAAGAAAAAATATTATATGAACCTTTTTTTTTTGGCTCAAGAGTACGTGGTATCAATATTGACCATCACTTTAGTATTATACCCTGTATATATTACATTTAGATAAATATTTTATAAAAAAAAAACAGTTGCTTAAATTGAACCCCGGTTCAACTTAGGATACCGTTTGGGGTTCAACATGAGCAACCGGACAAAATTTTAAACGTAACCTGATACTTCAAAACGAATACATTTTCAATGCATTCAAATATGCTTAAAATATGTAGTGTTTATTGTACATTTGCTCTTACTTTTTTATGAAGTCTTAATCTGCTTAAGTACACACCGAAAAATTTACATAAAATATGGCTTCTTAACACATCAACAAATACACGAACACTGTTGTTGTGGAAAGAAACCACGTGCCGCGAAATAAAGTGGTCTGGGAATCTTGATTTGGAAAAAAAATTATAGACGGCGCTAGGTTCTCTCGTAGTGGGAAATTTTAAGGAGGTTCAATTTGGGAGGCGGTTCAATATGGGCTCCCTTACCCTATATCAATGCAATCGAATGTTTATAGTAATATTATCAAGAAATTAGCTTTACCATCAAATAACAAAATATATGTTTTTTTGTATTTTTTTCCGTAGAATTCAATGGTGTAATCAGATTTTTTGTTTTTTAAAAAATTTAAACAAATTCTCAACAATTATTGTAAAAATTTTTTTGAAAAAAATTTTTTTTAGTTTCTTGTATTTTTGAGCACATTTTTAAATGGCAAGTCCATTTTTTTAATTTTATCTGAAAGTAGATAAAAAAACGAGACCTGGACGATTTTTTGAAGGACAAATTTTAATTGAAAAAAACGCCTTTTTTTTTTTAAACTTAATATCTCAGAAAATTTTCAATATTTCGCTCTGAAAAAATTTGTGGTTTTTAAGGACACATGAAAGTATCTTTTTGCCAAGTTTGATCAAAATCAGTGTGTTTGTCCGAAAATGAAAAATAAAAAACAAAAATAGATTTTCTTAGAAATTTTGAGGTTATGTCACAAAGTGGCCTCTATAAAAGTTGTAGATTTTTTTATTATCTACAACTTTTCCATTATATATTTTTTTCTTTGACGTCAACTTTCGCCGCAAATCGAAAAGGTACAATTTTTCACCCCTTTTCACCCCCCCAAAACTTTACTTCCCTTAACCTGCTCCTGCATGAATTTTTTTCTCGTTCCTGATACCCCCCAAACCTTTTCCCGTTAGTTTCCGGATAACAATTTTTTCCCTAAAAAGTACAATTCGCCTAGACTAAAGTCATTAAGGTGCTGCAACATAAGTTTGTCCTATGTTCTTCAGATGAATGAGTCCCGATACAGCGACGTCCTTGGGGTAGGCAGGTGGACTCGATCTTGATGAGCCGCAACTGCTAGACGCGTCCTTCTTGCCGGAATAGCCCTGATGGGTGGAATCAGGCCTGCCAGCTCAGAGGAACACTTTACGTGATAATAACGGTAAAATAAACAGAGATTAACCACCTTTCTCCTGTGCTCCAGACAAACCATCAGACTCTTTGTCTTATATTAAATCTAGTCAGCAAATAAACAAAACTTCTGAAGGGTTTACATTTATTAAATTTTTTAATGGATTAAGAAAATTATATATTGACTGAAAAATTGGAAAGTCGTTTTGACATCATTGTCTGAGAGATAATGAACTCAAATTTTCGTGTTCTAGCAGTTCGTGACTTCAGTTTTTTAATGTTTCTATTTATTTCAGATATTTCTTTAAGCAGCTGCCTATTTTATCATTCTTTTTTATTTTCCTCTCTAATAGCGTCAAGACTTCTTTGAGCATCAAACTTTTCCCTTTTTTTTACAAATGTTTTTATTTCTCCAATTCTTTATGATATTTAAAACTATTTTCTTTTAAACACCTGTTTACCATGAACAATAGGGCAATTTAGCATTTTATCGAAGCAAAAATAGTATAAAGGTCCCCAAAAGCACTCGTTCACCACTCGAAACATGAATACCAAGTACCTACTCATAAATTAATTACATAGATTCCTAAGCCCCCGACCGCCCACGCCCCAGAAAACCCGAAAAAAACCAAACAGAAAAATCCCCCAGTCATACGAAATAGGGAAATTAGCTCTCGGAACAGAAAAAAAAAACTACTTAAGCAGAGAGACGTTCCCGTACGTTCCGTCCTCATTCGTTCTTTTCTTTTTGGCAAGGAGGCCCGGGCGCATAAAATCCGCAGAGCTCGCAACCTTCGTGTCTCTCGCCCCCTGCCCGCGCCCTCCCTGCCCCTGCCCGGTCCGCACCACCCCTCGCCACCCCTTCACCAACCAACCACCCTCCCACTTCAATGTCTCATACGCGACTTGATAATTAACAAAAAAATCGTTATCGCGGACGACCGTGCATAAACGAAGGTTCTCTCCTTACGTCCCATCTTACCTCCTCCTCTCTCCACCGCGCCCCGCGCTCTTTTTCGCTCCCGGGTACAGTGGCGTAGGCTTTTTTTAATTACTAATTAGAATAATTTTTATTTATGTGTACCTAAGTTCTGTTTAACTTATCACTCATTTTTTGTTTATTGGATTATCAATTTCAAGTACGTTAAGTCACAGTTTGAATAATAATAATAATGTTTATTTATTTAGCATCTTGCTTCAAACAAGGAGCAAAAACATATTTACAATATCTTGATAAAACTAGTAAATATAAAAAGTAAGTAAGCGAATAAATAATAAAAGAGTAAAATACAACTTTAAACTACACAAATATTAAAATTAGACATACCCTCCTAACAACCGTTTAAATTCTCTTATATAACTACATTCCTTAATATTATTTGGTAACTTATTACCAAATAATTAACTACTTATTTATAAAGAATATAATTCATCATTTCGCTAGAATGTCATCTATAACAATAATAATATTTTTATTTAGCATATTTGCTACATACATATAGTAACAAGGCAAGATTCGAGAAACTACAACTCATAATTAACAATATAAAAATAAAAATAGAAGAACAAAGCAAGACAATTTAAACATAAAACATATGCACAGATATAATTTGAAACGATAACATATTTAAGACCTTTGTGTAGAATGGTGTTTGTCATTCTGTTTAAAGTATGTCTACCCATCAATACAAAATCCTTCTGTTGTCTGGCAGCATAGTTATGCAGATCACTAAAGACTGTAATCTTTTCACAAATATAGTTTGGTAGCAATTTATTTTTTAATTTAAAAATAAACATACAGGTACTAAATAATATTTTTTGTTTTACATAAGGAACAAAATTGGACCCAACACAGCACCTTCGAGAACACCATGATTAATATCTTCAGCAACAGATAATTTATTTTTAAATTTTAAAACTGTAATCCCAATTTCTTCTATTTTAGGAAGTAAAATATTGCGATTAACCGTCTCCGTATAAAGGAGCAAATTTTATACCACCAACATCAAAAATTTCTATTGCGAACGCATGTCGGTTTATTTATCGTACCGATGAAGGAAGACTTTTTGAACAATTGTTGTGATGGTATCATATACAAAAGGTAAAAATAAATGCATCAGATCCTATTTAGGTAATTAATATTTTTTCTAAATTTAAACGCGTCTTAGGGCCGTAGTGGCGTTTTTTCCACACATTTCCGGACATGGGTTCCTATACTCAAATGGATTCTACTGTTGCACTGAACAACCCCTAGAAGTTTGATCCCATAGTTCTGAAACACACTGTATTATCTATACAGCTAATATGTTCTTAAATGTGTCTCTCTTATATTCAGTCATACGCTGATGACACACGACTATTGCTTAGCTTTGATCTTGCCTACCCATCATCATATTTTCGAAGGAGCGCAGTAAACTTGAAGTAACTCGAACAAAACTGAATTATTGCTTTTTTTTTCAGATAATACCTATTAACTAATTTAAGTTATGGGAAAATAAAAAATGCTATATAGAAATAGACATATAATACATTTTAAGACTAATCATGTCAATATATTCAAAACATTTGTTGTAGATTCATATATAAGCTGAGAAAATTTGATCATATTTTCGCTAGTACTAAGGCATTGGGTTGGCTCAAATGTGAAAATAATTACGTTAATAATTTTAAATTAATTCATAGAAAACTTATTGGTAAAAAAGAACATAGTTATTTATATAAAAAGCTTACTTTTAGGGATGCTGTATATACTCAGCATAGAACATCATTGTTTCAGAGAGGGTTTACTTACAATTCAGTAAATTTATATAATAAACTGTTTATGATATTTAAAGAGTGCAATTTTAGTTACCTAAGACTAGAATTGAAACAATATTTATTACAACTTAGGTAATTTAAATATTTTTATTTACGTTCATCTTTCATTGATTGACTGTAAGTCACAATATCACAACAATGTCACAACACATAATTGGCTAAGGGGAGGAATGACCACCCTTCATAGTATGCACATAATTATTTTCTAATAATGTTGTATTCACTTATGAAGTAATAATAAAGACGTTATGTATTTATAACTACTGACTGAAATATATAGAGTGCGGCTCTTAATTGTCCCTAAATTGAGTTTTGTGAAATAATGACCTGATTAGGTAATCATAAAGTAATGAAAAAATACTGATATAATTTTGTTAAAATGCATAATTAACCTACTGTTGAAATAATATAATACGACAGTTGATTTTAACTTAAACATTTGTTTATAGCAGAACTGTTTATTTTAAAATGCAATTATCAAAAAAAAAAATAAAGGAATACCTGTATGAGTAAAAATGTTTGAGAATATTATAAAGATAATCTCAAAATACCCCGTGATAAGATAAAAATATCCGCGATATTTCCTTGACAAATGATTCGATACCATGTAATTAATATTATAATAGGTACTTAACCAGAAACTAATTGGCAGAATCGAAACCTATATATGCCTATATACTAAAAAAAATATTTCAGTGCTATGTGTTTCTCATCCAATTATTACAGACTCTCTGTCTTCGGTATTATAAATGAATTTTGAGAAATTACTGGATCGATTGAATAACGAATATTGTATTAGTTTAAATTATTTTTACTACCAAAAATATCCTTGATTTAAAAATTAAAACAGTGGTTTAACTATTTATAACTATATTATCCGCAAGAAATAGAGTCTATCCTATAATTAATAGTTAATTAATAGTTTTAGGAAATGATAATTTTTGTTTATTTTTTAATGTTTTTTTTTATAAATACCTGATTTTACTCGAATACCTTACTGTTTCAAGGGGTGCTATATGAAATGACAAATTAATTCCCTTATACCGCAAATATACCTAAAATACCTCATATAAGTGATTCATATCAGCTTTTCGAGTGTGTACACGTATACACTCCAACTTTAGCAATTGACTGACAACGATACAAAGAACGGCATATAAGCATTTGAAACGTCGACAAAGCTTAACTTACTTTGGAGTTAACTCTGACGCTTTCTCGATTTGAGGACTTAATAAACGTTTACGAGTGAGGTTTTGTCTGCGTTGTCTCATCTATTCCACCTTCGGTTTTTGGTTTATAAATGCCTCTCTACTGTATGATATTCTTGAATAAAGTTATGGGAATATTCATAAAAATGTTAATTAAATAGTTTTTTTTTTAATATATCTTGATAAGTAATAATATCTTATAGGCTCATGTATCAGCGAGTCGATTATTGTGATTTCCATTATTCGTTTGATCCAATAACCAGCTCCTGCAGTCCTAAACACAGATTTTTCTTGCCATTGATGTTATATAAGTGAAAGTCCCTATTTCAACTATAATCCTCGAAGTGGCCCGTTATATTATAAAATGATTTCGCTAGAATATGCAGAGACTCCTGATCGTCAGTCGAGTTTAGAGAAATACATTTACAAAATATTGTCATGATATCCTTGGTTAAAATTCAATCGTTTGATTGATAATAACTTAAAATTTAACCTAAGTAAATGAATATTTAAAAAAAACATACCTGAATTTTAGGCTAGTCCTGTCTTAACTTTTGAAAAGTGCTTTAAGAACTTTGTTACTTCAGAGAGGTTTGGACGTATACAATTTCTGTATGAGTTATTATAAGTTAGGCTTAAATGGAGATTGATCAAAAAATAAAAGTCGGATTTAATTAAGTTCAGTAAACGTCTGAAAATCACAAAATAAAATTTATCAATTGTTTTTTTCTGTAGTTAATTTAATTAACAAAAGAACTTGTTGGATTTGGGCTCATATAAAATAGTTAACTCTGTATTCGGGTGTCAACATTTTGGCCTTTAAGATTATCCTTGCACTAATTGCTAGCTTTAATTGTTAAACTAAATATGTTCCATACATTATACATAATACATAAATACTGACCTATCCATTAGCCAGGTTTTGGTTTTAGCTAAACGGATAAATGATTTCCAAAATCTACTTAAATTTGCCTTTTTATGCACTTACTGCTCATATTATTAACTACAAAAATTTTGCATCGTAAACGATCCTCAACTTCTTAAATTCTTAGACAAATATATCGTTTTCGAGCTTTTTTATGCATAACTTAAATGGATATGCTATGCTAATTAAATTGCCTTTAATTAAGATGGCTGATAAATGCGTACGATGTCATTGTCAAGTTTTTCTTAATTTTTTTTATATCCGGCATTTAAATTCTACGTCTGTAGCAAGTCTTCACACAACCAAGTCTTCAGATAGTTATTTTTTTTAGTTACAGCTTACATCAGTCAGTTTTTTTTTAAAGCTAATGTATTTCTTATGAATTAACTTAAATTCCCCCTTCGTGATAATCTTAATTGAGTCTAATCATACACTTTCTAGGTGTTTCTCTGAATAAAAGTTTGACAAGGAAATATCATTTGAAGGTACTAACTTCTGAACTATCTAAATGTCGTTTTCTTATCCATGCTTTGTTTAGTTCCCTATCAACGTGTATATGCAAGATATTAGATTAACTTTTGGATATTTCTAATCATTGAATATTTCTGGTGCTGAATTTGATGTCATGTGGAAAACAAGATGAAAAAGAAGCACTTTTACATACGTAATAATATCCCTGTTCAAATTATGATTAGTTAAGAAAATTTTACGGTCTTACGATTAAAAAGGATCCTCATAAAGCAAATATGAATTTAAGGATAGTCCTGCTTCACTTCTTCCAGATGCTTACAATTCACATAAGAGTTTAATTTTTAAAATAATAAAAAATTTAATTTTCCTCAATATGGTATTAGGTTGCGGCTTTGCCTAGGATGAACACATCATAGCTACGACCTGTCTAGGTGAAGTATTAATAAGTAAGTCTTTAATTTGGCTAAAGCTCGTGTTCTTGTTGTGTTATTTTCGCTTAAAAATGCCGCGTCATAATGATTTTTCTAATGCTCAGATGCGGGATATGGTATGTGTATGCTCAAGAAAAATTTCGTAGTCGAAGAGCAGCGCAGCATTATTTAGATCTGTATCCGGATAGAAGGCAGCCAAATCATCAAACATTTAAAGCGTTGTACGATAGATTAGGCGAAACGGGCTCATTTCGTTCAAAAAACGTAAATGCGGGAAGACCAAGGATAATTGGAGCAGATATGGAAGATGAAATTTTGGTTCGCGTTAAGACGTATTGAGGCAGCCACTGGTGTAAGGAAAACTTTTGGTGGTGTACCATTGGTGTAAGGAAAAATTTCACTTCAGTTCAAAATCTTCTTCCTCAAGCCTTTCGTGCAAGACTCCAATTCAGTCAATTTTTAAGAGAGCGCCAATTGAATGATCCATTTTTTTGTAATAAAATTTTATTTACGGATGAAGCCACGTTCACAGGGAGAGGTGTTTTTAATTGGCGTAACAATCATATTTTTGGGGATTGTATTGTGGGAGGAATGATCTACTCATTCTTCAAGAAAATGTGTCCCTAAATTTAAGACGTAACAGTTGGTATATGCACGATGGTGCACCGGCACATTATTCACTGCAAGTCAGAAATTACTTGGACGAAATTTATCCTCATAAATAAATTGGTAGAGGCAGTGAATATCCGTGGCCTGCGCGTAGTCCCGATCTTAATCCCTTAGATTTTTATTTCTGGGGCTTCTTAAAATCACTTGTGTATAAAAATAAAATAAATAACCGTCAGGAATTGTGGCAAAAGATTGTGGAAGGAGTCAATACCATCAGGGCCCAAGAAGAATCATTGTTTGGAGTCAGGCAAAATTTAAATAAAAGAATTAGACAATGTCTCCTAGTGGATGGTGAACATTTTGAACAATTATTATAATCGACAGCCTTTTCTAATTTTATCGTTGTTAATTAAATATTCATAGGCAACCTAATAAAAAATGCGTTTATTTCGAAAACGGTCTACTTTTTGGAGATCAAAAAAGTATACCTTTTTTGACTAGAAATAAATGCTGTTTTATTATTTTTACTCGCAAATTTACGTACAGGGAGGTCAAAAAGTTATGATCTTTTTAATCACTCAATGTTGTTATGTGTGGCGCCATTTAGTGGCAATGGCAAAATAGATATCATATTCGTGTTTCTCATCCCAAATAATAAGAGTACGCCAAATTTTAGGTTAATCTGTTCAGTGGACTCCAAAATATTTCAATAAATGTTTGGTAAAAAATTAGTTTTAACACCCTGTAGAACGAAAACCAATAACATTTTGCTAAGCGATATTGAGCTCAAACGGTTTATTTTCTTGTCAGGTATCCTACATTAACCTATGTCTAATTAATTACGGGACACCCTGTATAGCTTAGAAATAATGAAATAGGGGGTACATTTAAAGGAACTCCAATAATGACATTTCGTCTCGAAAGCATACCAAAACTTGTTCGTTTGTACACTAACTCCTTATATTAATTAATAATAATATTCTACATTTGACATTTTTAGACATGATGTACTACTTCTTTTATGTATAACTTACATGTATGATATCCTAATTAAGATGGTTATATTTACTGTCATTAATTAAAGTTTTTATTCATTAATGCAACATCATATATATTAAAACATAACCTAAGAAAATATATTTTGTTTCTAGAAATACCAAAAAAAACTACTTACTTAAAAGGTATTTCTCAAACACTTACACAGCGACACAATAAACCAGGGTCTTTACCGTTGTAACAGTTAGTCAAACAGCAGGCGTCGAAGTTTCGGCCTTTATAAGATCATCATTAGGACACTAAATGTTTACTTTAATTTTAAATTTAAAGCATTTATTTGCTAAAAAATAAATAAAGGGCAAATCTAAAGAAACTGAAATAATGATTTATTCATTGAATAGGCTTTTGATTTTAAACACTTGGCTAGTTTTCATAACCTAATGTATTAAATGTTAAAATGAATTATTAATATTCTGCATCGTATACAATCTGCAATTCCTTCCATTTTAAGACAAGATGTATCACTTTATTTACGCATAACTTAATTGGGTATGCTATTCTTATTGCATTTTTAATAATTATGATAGTTGATAAATGCATTCGCTGTCATTTCAGAAGCTGTATCACATATTTAATTTTATTTTTAAAACTAACAAAAAAGAAATTATGATCTACAAAAATCGATCTATTTAAGTATTAAATAAATAATGAACTGAAATTTGCCAAAATTATGAGTAATAGTATCCATTGTCATAGTGTCTGAAAATAAAAGAAAACTAACCAAATTGCTTAAAATTTAATAAAATTTGTAAAAAATTTATTCATTGCTCGACTGCTTGAAACATCAAAGAGTTAATTATTTAAAATCTATTTTTCAAACACTTATCGATATAATAACACTGCAACAGTTAAGTCTATAGCATTATAGCAGTTACACGAATAAATCAAACAGTTATCTCTTTATTCAGAGGTCGAGGTTGAGATCTTTAAAAAATCATGCTGAAAACACTAAATGTAAAATTTAACGGTGAGTTCGAAAACCATACATGTCCAAAATCCGCGTTTCGAGAAAATCAATAAAAACCTTTTAAAAGTTCTAGATTTCATGGTTGCTGTTTTTAAGGGTAGTTTTTTAGAAAAAAAAATTAACTACCCATGACAGATCAAAAAGGGGGACGGACTTGTACGGTTTTTGAACTCAATTCTGTATATAAAAAGATATAGGTAAAACTTTATTGATTTTTTATATATTTATTCAATACAGAGAAAAAATACAACTTGAAAACAAATATCTCAATCATTTTATTCATCATTTTCAGCGTTTGTAGTTTTCCATGAATTGATGTGGTAATAAAATTTCAATGCTTCACCTTGGGTATAAGTCATTACCTTCTTGATGTCCAGAATTTGTTTTTCATTAATCGGAACAGGCTCTTTATATGCCTTATTATTGGGCAGAGATGGGCTGTTCTTATGTTCTTTGAGCAATTTAAAAGTTTGGCAGTGTAAACCATCTATATATTCCCACGTTTTAACATATTCTGGATTTAAACTTTCATACAGGAACTGCCTATAGTTTGACACAGCAAACGTTTCCTTCTTAGCACCGGTACCTCGAGTACTACATGTTTTTTTTATAGTAATCAGGCCACCAGTTCTTAAAATTAGTAATATCAGTGTACCCGATACACTGCTTCACAGTAAATGGCTGCTTGTTCCTGGAGGTCAATATTAAGTCTCATATTCTTCTGGAGTGTAAATTCGATCATGTTTTTTAAAATTCCGTTTTGCACAGCCAAAATCCCGGCACACGGCAAAAACGAATGGCCTCTTACTGGAAAATAATGATAAATTTTGTTAAATCTCTTGGTTGCCTGTAATGCTAAGAGGAAACGAACCATTGTTTGGTTTCGGTTCTGCCCTGCACATCCATCGGAAAATAAATGCAGTTTAGTGATTTCAGGGGGTATATGTTTCATTATGTAATCATTAAGAAATGTACATACTTCATTAGGTCCCTTTTGACCTTCATGGTAAGTATAAAAATGGCCAGTATTATCCTTATTAGGTTGTGTATTTGGAATGCGAATACCCAGAGCTGCCTAAAATAAAATTTTTATTTCCTGGACCGGAATATGCGGGAGTGGCATGTTTTGCATATAATCAAATGTTAGTCCCATCACTTCTGGTCGTTCAGTACAAAGGGTTTGCACTTCTTTAATTTTATTATAAAACTTTTTCGCCCGCCTTTTATGAACTACTAGTTCAGCTAAAACCACTCTCTTTGCATTATCGTTAAGGTTAACATCTTTAAGCCTCGTTCCATGTCTTTCGCATTCCGAACATACATCAACCTGGGGTCTTCCGAACTTCAAATTGAAGTTTTCGTTGAAATACTTTAAATAGAATTCGTATTTAACTAAGTTTTTCAACTCTGGACATTTTTCGACAAAAAGGCTATGCATTTTCTTTACAGTCAAAGATGCATCTAAATAACGTACGGTTTTGGAGGAATAATGTGAAACTTTGACCGGAAACGCCTGAATGTGCTCTTTAATTTTTTGAGTTCATTCATCGCATAATGTACGAGGTCTATTATTATGCCTACCTCTAAGATCGTTTGATGATTTACCTGCCAAAAGTAGGGTGTTCAGTAAGTTAAGTTATCAAACGATATACGTATAATGCGTTCTTCCGAATTGCTGCTAGTCAAAGTGTTAAACTTATTAACTTACCTACACGCAGGGCCTACAGTCTTTGCATTGACATGTTTACCCGTCTTAGAAACATATGTCTGACCTTGCAAACGTGCTGTTTTTATTGAATTATATTTCCAACTATCAACATTCCTTTTTCTTTTTCTGCTGGCACTACTAGAAGTGAACGCTGTGCGTGCAAATAAGCAACTGGCCACTATTTTGTTGTTGAGATGAAAAAACGTACGACATGGACATGTACGGTTTTTCTCCTCACTAGCAGCCGTGCTACGTTAACGACTAAGTATCTAGTACGATTTTTAAGCTCAGTCGATGAAAAAACAAATTTTAAACAAAATGGCTATCTTACTTACAAATGTCAAATTTTGGACTTGTACGGTTTTCGAACTCACCGATTCAATTTTTTAATTAAAAGACGCTGTATTAATTATTTACTAATATATAAATAGAGAGCACATCAAAAGAAATTTAAATAATGATTTATGCATTTACCAGGTTTTTGGTAATCTGTAATTCCTTATATTCTTAGGCAAGTTGTATCACTTTATTTATGCATAACTTAAATGGATATGCTATGCTAATTGAATTTCCCTTAATTAGAATAATTGTTAAGTATATTTGCGACATGTTTAAGTTTGTATTAATAGGAGTTTGATCATATGTAATAAAAAAAGTTAAGAGTACCTATTTTATTTTACCAAAAAAAGGATTCTATAGCTTTTTTCACAAAATAAAAATTAGGTTCAATTGAGATCATATATTCGATTGCTCGTGAAAGTAAGCTTACCACACCATCTTGCATTACCAGACGACGAAAGCTTTTCAGTATTTTTGTAAGACAAAATTGTGATTGCATAAGCAATCGTTGGATTTGGGTACAAATAAAAAAAAACATTTATTTACACGTTTCGGACTTAATAAGAACATTCTTAGGATACTAAACGTTAACTTTAACTACTAATATTCTGCATGGTATACAATCTGCAACTCCTTACATTTTTAGACAAGATGTATCACTTTATTTATGCATAACTTAAATGGTTATGCTATGCTAATTATACTTCTTTTTATTAAGATAATTAATAAACTCATTGGCTGTCATGTTCAAGTTGTTTTTCATAGGAACTGGATCGCATGTATTAAAAAGAACTCAAGAAAACCTTGTTTGTTATAAGAAATACCGAAAAAGGACTAATTACTTAAAAGCTACTCTCAAACACTTAGCGATACAATAATAGCCCGGGTCTATAACACTATAGCAGTTAGCCAAATGCATGAGAAAGCATAATTTTAAATAAAAAAATAGAGAGAGAGAATGACATGCAGCGTGATTCACGCTCCACCGTCTCCATTAGAATATAATATGGGAAGCAAATCAGGTCCATAGAAAATATTCTTGCAGAAAGTTTTTAACAGTTTTACTGAAAATTTTAATGAAGGCAAGATACTGTGTCGGCAAAATTAAAAAATAAAAGGCAAAAAAAGAGAGAGAAAAAGGTTTCACGTATACAACAGCAATCAATTTTAATTTCGACATAGTCGGGAATAGATCGTAACAATGTTCGATGCAAAAGGGAAACGTTCGCGCATTTTCTTAATCACGATCTGTAGAAAACTGAAGGAAATTAGTGCAGGGGCGTAGGAGCATAGCATAGATTGTTAAGTTGGAAATGATTATTTAAAAATGGACAAACTGAAAAAATCCTACTTTCACATACCCACTTTTAAGGGATTAGTATTCCTTAATGGAAAATATTATAAGGTTCATTACATGTTGACTCTAAGTAAATATCTGAAACTTGAAACTTAAGTGGTAAACCTCTTTGGGGTGTCGTATATATTTCGCGCGTACATTTGCCTACGCCCCACATCTCCTCGTCCTCCCGCACCCTTTGTTCCCAATTCTAATGAAAGAATCCCTAAAATTCTAATGAAAAATCTTTGCCATTAAAGAAAGAGGGTGGAAGAGGTGGAGGAGGAATGGTGGAAGCGAACTCACGCCACTGTCGCGGGGGGAATTAAGTTTCCATCCCCTGGCGACGACGTTGAACAGCCAGAGCAGCAGCAGCAGCAGCAGTAGCAGCAGTAAGAATACATGCATAAATTAAAAACGTAAAACATCAATACTTTCTTATTAAAACTCTCCCCCGGCCCTAATGACAATCAAGCGGCGGCGACGTGGGGCGGCGGGAGGACGGAGGGGCGGCGGGTTCGCGAGAGCGCGTATGTGAGAAAGGGGAGAAAAGAAAACGGAGACCTCGATCAACGCAGTAGCGTTTCGACACGTAAAATTTTACCCCTAATGAAATTTACTTTGGAAAAAACATGACTCACTTATTATCATTTAACTTCGAAATAATATGTGTGTGTTATTATAATTTAAGCATAGGCTTATAGAGTTGAACTTTCGATTCGTTTCTACTTGGGCACCTGCTTTAATATTTATTAAGCAATATAGTCAACTTTTCTCATCTTTTACCCTAATACATGGGTTTTCTTAATTTAAGTCTCAATCTCAAGATTTTAGATAATTAAATAAAATTGTGTATGAAACTCTGATGAGTTCAACAATATTCTCATAAAGATATATTTAGGCATTGCTCTTGGGCTTACATGAATCTTATGTCAAAACAATTTTTAATACTATTTAACATATTTAGTTATTTTTATGCATAACTTAAATGGATATGCCTAATTATTTTATACTAGGACATTTTTCTAAAACAATGAAGAATATGGATTGTTTTTTTAAGTAATCTTAGAAGCAATATTGGTGTTTACATGTAAATTTGTATCAACACTGGTTGTGTGCTGTTTGTAAGTCTTTATATACTGTCATATACTACATATACTGTTTGTTAGTATATGTTATTGTCAAAAGCTAAAATTATTGCGATATTGGGACTTTAAAACAGCAATAAAAATTTCTTGAGTAAATTGTATATTGCACACATTTTTAGTACAGTATACTTCTGTCTAAACAAGGGTCACTAGACAGCGACAATTTTTTGCGACTTGTATAAAGTTTTTTCCAAGGTTCAGTTCTAGGGTCTATTTTATTTCTATTTTCTATAAAATATATCGCTAGTCTGGACATCACTGATAAATTCTGGCTTTTTGCAAATGATATAAAATAAATTGAAGAAACATGACTCACTTATTACTTCCCTGTTCGAACGATCCTTTCCATGCAATTTTAGGTGTGCAATTTTCACTCCTGGTTAAACATATTGTTCATTTTAAATATTTAACAGAAACTACTTTGCTGACTTTTTTAACAAAATTCACTACTACTACATTAAAAACTTTATTGATAAATAAAAAAAAACCTAAAAAGCAAAGTATAAAAAAAAATTTTCTAGGTATGCTGGTCTTTCAAAAATTATGTATATAGGTTGGCTTCATACGATATAAATTTGTGAAACAATTAAAATCAATATCAAGATACGCCTCTATAATAGAAAAAAAAACACAGACTTATGCAATGAAAAGAAAAATAAAAAAATAAAATTAAGCGTCCTTACAACAGTATTTAACAAATTAAACAGTATTTTTAATTAAAATAAAAACCAACCAAAATGAAATTGTTCTGTTAAAATATGATCATAATAAAGCTTTAGAGTCACCTTACATAGAACTCTTCTCCATTTACATGTAAATATGTTCTGCAATGATATAAAGGTCTATAAACTACTACTCCATAAATTTGATGAATATTACTGACATTCTTAATTTATTGAAAATGGAAACAGATCCAAAAAGTCATCGAAATAAATGGCAGCAAAAAAAAAATTACACTTTAATGTATTATGAAAAAATTCTTAAAGAGACTTAACTTAATTAAATATAAAAAACGAAAGTCACGTGTTTCTCCGTCTTACACGACTTCCTTAGACCTAAATAAAAATACAATATAAAACTAATAAGTTATTTAAATCATCTAAAACAGCCACTAACATAACCAGAACAGAAAATTAAAACGCGATCTACATATCATTAACCAATCTCTTATAAGATATAAGGAAATTGAAAAATGCACTTGACATTTTATTATGTTCCGATTATATTATTTTCCAATTTCTTTATAACTTATATGAGATGTATTGATTATATTTTTATAATATGGGTTAATATGGATAGCCGTTAACATCGGCTAAAATAGTCTGCTCATATTGGTAGTTTGGTTATCAGGGTTGAGTAGTCTTCAACTTTCCATCTACAAAACTTTAGTTCAGCCTATTTTACAATATGCTATTATTCTATAACATGATTCACTTGAATCTCTGATTGTGATAAAAAATGACATTTTAGAAGTCATATTCCAGAAAGAAAAGCGATAATCTACTCAAGAGTTGTGCAAGGATAATATACTTAACATCAGAATTCTATACTTTATGACATTTTTTTTTCTATAAAATAACAAGAACTTATAGACAAAATTTGATACCAAACTAAACAAGTATCCAACCAGAATTTGACTGTTCCCTTTTATAGACAGGACGGCAATCAAACATTTATAACGGGATATACAGTTCACTGAATAAGAATATCACTAAATAAGATACATTCCATTATTATATACATTGCATTAAAATAATGCAATTCTCAGATTTTATATATACCTATCAGATGTTACTAACGATGAGCCTAATCGTTCCATTTAATTATCAAATTCAAATAATTGCTACTTCAGCTTATGTATTTCATTCTTGAGCTGTAGCCTTAGGAGTTAAAATTGACGGAACTAATGGCCGTCGAAATCAAACAAACTTTAACTTAACCCATTTGACCCTGAAACTATATTTTTCCGAATTTGTATATGTTTTTCTTAAAAACGGTCAATAGATGGTCCCATAAGTCGAGAAAAAATCATGATTTTTGTTTTCAATTTCCAGTTTTGGAAAAAACGGCGGCCCTTCTAAAAGGACGGTAGGATAAAGGGCTACTATTAGAAAAATAAGTAAAGACTTAAAAATATGTTTATATATCTTACAAAATGCTTAGCAAAATACTTAAAACTTAAACTTAAAAACTAATTTGTATGATAGTCCACAAAACAGTTTTTAGGGTGAAGACTAACTTCACATTTTTGGCACACAAAATTTGCTTTTTTGTGGCACACTCCACATTTCCGCTGACTCTCGTGATATGTAACTAAATGATCTAGTCTATCATAACGTGAGAATTGGAATGCAGTTTTTGGCAATTTCGAAGGTCCTCTCTTAGTTATTTTCCTGTACGTTTCGAGCAGCTGTCTCCCTAGGTCCCTTCTAAACTGAAGTTGGTTGGAATGGAGTTGCCACGAGTTTTGTGAGGCCATGTCTACACAGTGAAAAAATAACGGAAAATACTACTTATTACCTTGTACTGAAACTCTAAATTGGCTTATGTATTGGTCACTACGGTCTACACCTCCCATATTTTCGTTGTATGCCTTGATCAATTGAGGCTGATCTATATAAACATGCTTTTTTTCAGCCTGTGAAAATCGTTTGACCTTATTTACTGGCAAAACTGAACATGCATTGGTGGCTAAAGTAACAACGCTGTTGTCATTCCATTTGCATAATGCGATTTCATTATCGGCAACACCCCATTCAAATGTACCTCGTCTCTTTTTCTTCAGAACTGCCGCATTGCTAAATGGAGATTTTGGGATCCGGTTTTCACGTATAGTACCAGTTGCCTTGATGTTCCTCAATTTTAGCTCCTTTAGAAGTGACAAAGATGTGAAAAAATTGTCAAAAAATATGTGAAAGGGCTGGTAAGGCATTTTCTGTGAAACATCTGCATGTTGGAGAACAACTGACGCTCCCAAACCCAGGTGTTTATATTTGTCCGGAATTGTTGTCGACGCACCTTGGTAGGGATCAAAATAAACAATGTATCTAAGGCGTAGGGTACCTACCCAGAATTTATACCCCCACCTTATAGGCTTGCCTAGAATAAATTGCTTACCGCTATGTCTCCCAAAATACGGTATCAAGGCCTCATCAAGGCTGTGATTCTCTTCAACTGGGGCATAATCAAAAAAATTTTTGTTTAGGCTCTTGAAAAGAGGTCGCAGTTTAGAGTACTTGTCTTTTTTTTCAAGGTAAGTATTATCACTGCAATGAAGATTACTCATTATGAATTAAAATCTATTATTGGAAATAGCGGCTAATATAAGTTTATTCTGGGTATCGTTGCAATTTTGCCAATACATATGTCGCCTTGGAACAGTTGTACATCCACTGACAAGTAACACTTTGAAGCAGTACATCTCGACTGCAATAACGTTACCTGGGCGGTTTTTTTGCTGTGCATAAATATTGGTAAAATTGACAATTTCTCCTACCAAGATCTCATCAAAGAACAGCTTGAAAATATTTCCAAGGGAACGATTGCTTTGTGCAGTTTGAACTGATTGCCATTGCATAAACGTAGACTCTAAATCTTTATTGAGAGTATAGTCAAACGTCTTTATGTGTTTAGGTCGCCTTTCAACTAAAGTGGAAAGTGGTAGATCGTCATCACAGTCCCAGTCGTCTTCACCTTCTACGTCAAATTCAATTTCCGCCGGGGCCCTTAGTTGCACTCCGAGTAAATTATGTGGTACTACATCGTCTTCAGCCCCAGAATCTTTATCGGTATCGTCGGTATCGCAGTTTTCGTTGGCATTTTCGGGTGGAAAAATTTAATGCCTGTAGGAATGTCCGACGTAGAGTCATTCTCCAATTCCTCTAAGATTTCTGCCATGGTTAGTGGCTTTTTCCAATACCTGGAGAAAACCACATAGTACTATATAATCCTACCGTCTTTTTAAAAGGACTCGTTTAGTTGAACGCTCCTGGATTGATCAAGAAATGTGAAACATAACCACAAATATATAAAAAGATCAGTATGTTATGTTATTTGTTAAAAACAATCAAAACAAGAACGAAAAAATAAACGAGTTTTAACAGATCTTACCTTGAGTCACTCAAATCACTAGAAACACAGCGTGTTTTATTCGTCACTATCGATCCAAAAAGTAACAAAATTCTAACGATCGCGATTGACCTTGTTTAAGATGTTAACTAAATATAATGTGACACTGGTGATACTGGCGATCTTCAAGCGGTCAGCTGAATCAGAAAAATACAGGTTTCTTTTTAAAATCCTTTTAAAAGGACGGTAGGCGTGAATGGGTTAAATTGCACTGGATTACTTTATGGTCAATGCTCAGAAATTGGCCATAAAAGTGTTTCAGTACCACAGGAAGTTGAAATTACACCGTCGAAACGTCGCACTAAACTAATAGTGTTTTATTTCTACTTCTAAGTTCCGATGAACCCTGCCATTTTGCAAAAAAGTGAATTGAATGAAAAAGTGAAGAAGACAAAACTTCCAATGATTGAATAATGAATTTAAAAAAATTGTAAAGCTAGAGAGATACTTCAAATGACTTTGAATGTCTTATTGATATCCGGAAACATAAGAAATATTTATGCAAAATTTACATGGGTCTCGTGTCAAAGGACTCTTATTTATTATTTATTTCTATGCATAACTTAAATGGATATGCCTAATTATTTTCCTAATAAACAATGAAGGAGCTCTTTCTGACACAATTGTAGGATATAAATTTTTATTTTTGTGACGCGTTTCGCGGTTTTAAAGTCGCATCATCAGACCAACAAGAACCAAAATTTCAATTTAGTTATTAAATAAATAGTTTAAATAAACAGAAGAAACATTTTTAAGAAATTTTACGTGGACATAATTTAAGGTACTGTCTAAATCTTAAAAGGCTCTTTTAAGGTTTGTACGTTTAATACCCCTTTAATCTTAAAAAGTGCTTATGCCAAAACCGTGAAACTCATTTATTTATAATTATACAGTGTGTCCAAGATAAGGATGTCTATCATGGGGATCTCGGTAGCTATAGGAGATACGAGGTTGAATAAATCAGAGAAAATTTGCGCATTTTAGAGCCTAACAATACGCCGTTTAGAAAGTTTTAAAATTTTGAGGAGTTCCGGAGACATTCGAGAAAAACCGAAATTTGCCGATTTCGTTTTTATTTTTTTCTGGCGTTATTTAAAGAGATATGAAAAAACAAAAGACATCTTCTTATGGCCACTTTTTAAGCTCTTAAAAAATAACATTGCGAGATTTTTCGTACGACGTTTCGTTTCGAAGAAACCATCATCAACTTAATTTTTTTATATGGCGCGTAAAAAAGTATACCCTTTATAAAATAGTATATTTTTTTACGATTACAGCGATGTATGACACAATTTGTTTCTACAATATTTAAATCGTAAAAAAAATTTTTTTATTAAATTCCGATAGCTTTGAAATAATGAGGTTGAGAAAATGTCAAAATTAAATAAAAATTAAATGTCAAAGTAGTTTTTATTATAACCATTATTTTTTATTCTTTTTATCTTAAGTGAAGTAAATAGTTTTAATTATTTGATAAATTTAGTTGACATTGTGTTTTTAAACTCTGTTTTTGCGTCTTGTTGCTAGTTTATATTGTTACAAAATGGAAGACGCTTTTTTACCTTAGGAAAAGTTTGATATGTTAAAATGTTATATCCTTTGCTACAGCAACGCCGTTGAAGCTGATCGTATGTATTTAAATAACTATCCAGACAGGAAACAACCTAGTACAAAAATTATTGGACGGTTGGTTTTCAATCTTAAGCAGTATGGTGCGTTTAAGAAGCCAGTAGTGTTAAGAAATAAGCACTGCAATGAAGAAAAAGGAAATAATGTGGTATAAGCTGTAACTGAAAATCCGGAAATATCTGTTAAAAAAATTGAAAATACCACTGGAATACCAAAACCTACTGCCCATTTCATTTTGAAAAAACATAAATTCCACCCGTTTAAATTCAGAATCTGTCAAGGCCTTAGACCTGCTGACGAAGAAAGGCGCAGAACATTTTTTGAATGGTACACCAGGAAGTGTCAGGAGGGTGAAACATTTCCCCATAGAAACAAATAATAACATTTTTAACCGGAAGAACACCCATTATTGGTCAAGAGATAATCCCCGAGTACAATGAATGGCTAGACATCAGTACCGTTTCGGTTTTTATATGGGGGTTGGCATTTCTGGAACAGATTTAGTAGGCCCCTTTTTTTACAACAATTCCCTTACCTCGGAGCGGTATCGCAACTTATTGGAACGCAATTTAGAAGAATCCTTGGACAACTTACCGCTTGACAAGGTTAGAAACTGTTGGTTTCAGCAGGACGGTGCGCCCGCACACAATGCCCTATTCGTGCGAGAGTATCTATCAAAAAGATTTCCGGAAAAATGGATAGGAACACATTTAACAGCTCCGTGGCCTCCTCGTTCCCCAGACATAACTCCGCTCGACTTTTTTCTCTAGGGCTATTGCTAAAATTATGTTTACAGTCGTGTTTTTGAATCTGAGGATCAGCTGAGGAGAATAGTTCTTGAAGCATTTGAGAGCATTACACCTGATATGTTAAGGAGTGTTTTAAACTCGACTGTTAAAAGATGTTACCTGTGTTTGGAAAATAATGGTAATTTGTTTGAACATTTATCGGTATGAGCTAAATTAGTATTTTTGGGTTTCTAGTAGGTAGTTATTTAATTTAATAATATGCTTATATTTATATTACATCAAAACCATCGGAATTTAATAAAAATCCAATTTTTAACATTTAAATATTGTAGGAACATATTGTGTCATATATCGTTATAATCGTAATAAAATATGCTATCTTATACAGGGTATACCTTTTTTACGCGCCATATAAAAAAATTAAGTTGATGATGGTTTCTTCGAAACGAAACGTCGTACAAATAATCTCGCAATATTATTTTTAGAGCTTAAAATGTGGCCATGAGAAAGTGTTTTTTGTTTTAAATAAAGCCAGAAAAAAATAAAAACGAAGTCGGCAAATTTCGGTTTTTCTCGAATATCTCCGGAACTACTCACAATTTTAAGACTTTCTAAACAGCTTATTGTTAAGCTCTAAAATGCGCAACTTTTCTCTAATTTAATCAACCTCGTATCTCCTAAAGCTACTGAGATCCCCATGCTAGTAGACATCCTTATCTTGGACACACTGTATGATGCAAATTTAATTAGACGCCGCAAAATAAATTAATATAAAAGAATTAAACAAAATAATAATAAAAAAGTACAAGAAGAATAATAATCTTCCAGTTTGGTGGAGATGCAGGAGTACGGAGACAAAAACAAAATGTACAAGAACAATCTGTGCACAACATTTATATTTTCCTTTAAATTTTTTTATTTTTTTAGGTGTTTCCTCTTAAATCAAAAATATATGAAACATGTGTAGGTTGGATTTTTCAGCAGAAAAAAAGTGAACAAAAATTATAAGACAGGTTTCTTATTTAAGTAAATAACTTGTCTATTCCATTTAAGATGTTTACAGCTTGATTTTGATTTTTAGTTATTAATTTTTTATTTTTTTTTTATTTACACGGGATCAACCCCATTACAAAAAATATATATATTTCTGAAAAAGAAATAAAAGCTATACTACCTAACCACTAATTACTAATTAACAATAATTATCAGACTTAATCTTAATACCAAGGATAATTAAACCTAATCAAATGTATTTCAAATTATTAATAATGGAGTTAAAAATTAATAATTATTTAATAATGGATAATTAAAAATGATCAAATGTATTTCAAATTATTAATCATGGGGCAAAATTAATTCAAAAAACAAAATCCTACAAACTCTTAATAAGACTCCTAAATTGCAATAAGGAAATTCCCAAAACTTCAATTCCAGTAGAGTTTACCAGCCTCAAGGTCCTTTCGACAGGCGAGTGCATAGTATAGTTGGTACAATGATAAGGCAAAGAAAACAATCGATTTGCCCTCAGATTACGGTATGAAATAGTAAATGAAATCCTATTAAGTAGTTCGGGACAAATCACAAGGCCATTCAAAAGTTTATAAATAAACACCAAATCATTCTCAGTGCGTCTCTTAAGTAAACTTCGCATATTCAGCAAGTTCATTGCTTTATCATAACAATGGTCATTAGGAACTGGAATGTGAAGTTTATAAAGGCAGAATCGTAGAAATGTATTTTGAACCCTCTCCAGTGCCATACAATTATTCATGTACAGAGGAGACCAAATTATTGATCCATACTCCAACAAAGAGACAACAAGTGATATGTACAACCTTTTGCAAGTTTCAACCGACAGATCCTTACAATTGCGCAGGACAAAACCAAGGACCTTAGATGCTTTAGTTATAATAGTATTTACATGGGTATTAAAATTCAATGGTTCATCAAAAAAGATACCAAGGTCCTTTACTACTTCAGTGTACCTAAGATTAACATTATTAATAGTATAGGAGGAAGTTACCCGTTTGTTTCTTTTGTAGAAACTAATGTAACTGCATTTACCCACATTCAGAGCCAAACTATTACCAACACACCATTCACACAATCTATTCAGATCATCTTGTAAGAGAACCATGTCTTGTTCTAAACTGATCACCCTATAAAACTTTAAATCATCGGCAAATAACAAAAAATTACTATTTTTAAAGCAAACCAAAATATCAATAATGAAAATATTGAACAACAGGGGAGAACAATGACCACCCTGTGGAACCCCAGAGGTCACACTAATAAGATGCGACCTAGCATCCCCAATTTGTACCTGATGATATCTGTCAGAAAGAAAACTTGCAAACCAGGCCACCAAACAATCTGAAAAACCAAAAAGTGTCAATTTTTCTAATAATAAGCTATGGTTGACACTGTCAAATGCCTTGGAAAAGTCTGTATATATTACACCCACTTGTTCACCCCTCTCCAAAGCACTTAACACCTGATACAGCAACAAGTTTGTAATAGCAGACTTGCCACGACTGAAGCCATGCTGTTCACTTAACAGAAGTTCTTTGCAATAAAAATTAATTTGGTCATAAATAAGACTGTCTAGAAGTTTTGGGATGGCAGACTGTACACACACACTCCTGTAATTGATCATTTCATTAGCAGCACCACATTTAAATATAGGCGTAATAAAACTGAGTTTTCACTCGGATGGAAAAACTGTCAAGTCTAAAGACCTACTGAATAAAATAAAGAGGGGATAAGAGAGGGCACATACACATTTTCTCAAAAAATAATTGGGTATACGATCAGGGCCAGCACTAAGTTTAAGGGGTAATCGAAAGATCTTATCAAAAATTAATCCAATAGATAATTTAGGATTTGGAATAGTCATGTTTACACCAGCCTGCCGAGAAGGTAAGACATTATTATATCTATTATAGACAGTAGAAAAAAACCCGGCAAACCCCTCTGAAATGTGTTCACAACCTGCAAACTCCCCATCATTATAGGTCATCAAATCAGGAAGCCTATTCGTTGCTCTCCTGTTATTAAACTTATACCAAAAACTTTTGGGGTTTGTATAAAGTAACTGGTCCAAATTTGAAATAAAGTTCTGGTAACAAGTCTTTGTTAGAGTTTTGCACCTAGCTCTAAGATCTGAAAAGACTTCGTAGACTGCAACAGTATGACTAGACTGATATTTTTTATGTGAAATTTTCTTTTGCTGGATCAAGTACTTTAACTCCCCTGAAAACCAACTGGGAAAAGACGAGGTTTTAAATCTCTTAAGAGGCACAAACAAAGCTATAACCATATTCAATATATGTTAGAACTTTGAAACCGCATCATCTATATTAATTACGTTCAAAACATGGTCCCAATCAACTCCACACAAATAACTATTAACACCCAAATAATTTGCATTTCTAAAGTCATAGAAGAACTGTACAAAATTTAAAGTTTTTTCTTTACCATTGTTAAAAGTTAATTCAAAATGATAAGGCTTATGATAGACAGATTTATCAAAAACACAGTCAACAGCTTCACTCACCACTAGATCATTCCTATTTGTAAAAGTGAGATCAAGAAAGGCATTTCTATCATTTGTCACAAAATTCCTTTGAAAAAAGTTGAGGTAAGAATAAAACTCCCCAAGTATTAATACACATGAGTTAGGTGGGCATCTAACAACAGTTCCAAACTCATCATTTTCCCAAAGAGTATCCGGAACATTAAAATCACCAAAAATAATAAAGTCAGAGTTTGAAAATTGTTGCCTGAGAATATCAACTGACTGACAATGTCCTTCATAAGAATCCGTAATAAATTAAGAGGTCCATTTCTAACTCCATTTTCTCTCAAGTCTTTGGTGTAAAATACCATGCACGACGATATCAAAGGCTTAAGATAAGTCCATAAAAACTTTCAAATGGTTTATTTGGATAATTTAAAATCAATAAAAATCAATAATTAATAATTGGTAGTTATTGTTTTCTTTAATTTTGGTTTTATTTGTAACATCATATCAGTTTAATATGTCACATTAGAATCTTAAGTCCGATTTACCTTTCAAATAAGAAAAGACATAACTAGGTTCAAATAAGTCAAATTTTAATCATTAGCTCGATAAAACAAAGATGGCGAATGCATTTAGGCAATAAGTAGAAAAGTAGAGCCGATTTCGTTTGCCTACTACTAACTCTCATACAAATTAAGCTGCCGTCTAAATTTGTTTAAAACATGCAATTATCAATGCCGTGCTAGGGCCACGCTGGCACCTCGTGCTATGCCATGCATATTACCTACGACCTGCCCAAACGATATATATTTAAAAATCTATATGTAGCAGGTATGTCTTTGCTTGTTTAATCAAAAAATAGATTTAAAATGATGGGTATAGTTTAGAGGCTTGTTTCTGACGTGCATGTGCGAATTTAATATGGAATTATGTTTTGTTTGATATGAACGCTTTAGACTTCTACTATATCTAGTTTCTAGAGTTTTTAATTAATTGCTCCAACAATAAAGTCTCTATTACTGCCAAATAACTGAAACTAATTATTAATAAATACAATTATCTTCCGTTCTTTCCACACAAAAATAACAACCCTCCCGTTAATTAATATTAATCTAATAGATTATACATTTACACAACTATGCCATGTTTGAGTATTTGTTCCTTCAAAAAGAAAACCGATAATGTATTCTCATTAGAAGCTAATCAATTATTGATTAATACAGTTTTAATATCCAGAAGAAAAGTTAATGTCGTTTACTTATACATAAAGAGTCCTTTCAGGCGATTTTTATATGGGTATTACGAATGGTTTATTTATTAGGCACGTTTATATTTTCGTTTTAATTTAAATCATAGCAGGTGTCTGGATTATTATATCGTGAAACTAAAATTGAAGTTTACATTAGAAGCTTCAATACTCTTGTACTGTCTTTACAAATAGCTTTAGTGTGCTTAGGATATGCTCTAGGACATGTAGAGATATCTTATTATTTATACTACTCAGAAAGAATTGCAAAATATTCTGAAACATTACCTCCAATCTCATAGAGAGTATGCGCACGTAAACCCAAGAAATACATGGTTTTCAAATAGATTTATTGAGAAAAGCTTTAAATTTGTTAATTTTAATTTGTATGAAAAAATAACCCTGTAATAAAAAAAAATTCTTAAAGGTATCATTTGAATGCCAAAAGATTGTTATGATTTTTATTATTAGGAAGTCATTTCCTGACTATTAATGCCAGACATTTTAATATGTAACTTCTTGGCGCCCAACGTAAGGCTTATTGTAAGTTATATCATTTAATTTGTACGTTTATTTTTAGGTACATTCCATAATCACACAGAAAGACTGAAACTGCGGCGCTGAAAAATAGATATGTAAGTATTTTCTAGATCATAATCCCACATAAATTCGCCATTTATTTCTTTCTCATTCTGTTCCTTTCCTAAATAAGTGACTTTTTTACATCTTTGGTGCTTCAGTTTATTTGCTAAGTGCTTAAAATATTTATGTAGCAGTACAATAAACGCAACCATCCTTGCCATTTACGTTTGTTGAACAACGTCTTTTGTTCGACGACGTTCTCCTAATCAATGAAACAAAGAAATTGTTTTTCATATATCACATCGAATTACATCCATCATTTATTTAATCGAATTAATAATAAAAAATTGATGCATACCTAATATTTTGGGTTCTTACAATAATTACAATTGACAATAATACATTACACGAATATATTTAATAATTGTGTGTAACTACTAATTCTTAGCACTTGAGATGACATAAAAAAATGGCATTAGTATATTGTTTATCAATCAAATTTACATTAGTTAAAGACTGGATTTGGAAAATAAGATAAAGTGCCTCCAGGTACATGTAATATAAATCAATTTAAATATTGCAATATAATAAAAGAAGTGAA